>NW_028318286.1:750000-930000 GCF_062004578.1 Staurois parvus
AAAAATCCTTCTAATACACTTGCTCCAGGTTAATGATTGAGAGGGCATTGAGAATCACAGCCAGGGAACTAGCATTTTCAGAAGGCGAGGCCACAGACTGCAGCCAGCATGTCTCTCCCATGACAGATTCCCTTTACGGTGAAGGTGGTTTTGGATGGAGCAGTATTTCCGATGCGCCTCTGTAACCTCCTGTCTAATAGTCCTTCATTAGAACGGGTCATCTGCTAGGTTCAGGGGCGGGCTGACAACTCATGGGGTCCCCGGACAATAGGGGATCATGGGGCCCCTGTGTCCTTGCCAAAACTCAAAAAAGCTTATGAAAAAGGTACCAGGGGCATCTCATGGGGCCTCCTACTGACCCCGGGCCCTCGGGCAGTGCCCGAGTTTCCAAATGGTCAGTCCGCCCCTGACTAGGTTAAAGCCCGCAGCCCTAAACTGGCTGCTAAAATCTATGCAAATGTGTTGAAATCATTAGGAAGCATCATATGCAGAGAGGTGGAGCTCGGAGGGTGAGTGGCACTTTACAGACTGACGACGGGGCACTGTGAGAGTCCTGCTTAGACTGTCTTCATAAGATAAGTGTATGTCCCTTGTCATTACGTTTCCTGCTGTATATATAATCAGGGACTTTTTATACAAATATTAGTGTATTTGTGCATCAGATCATGTTATAAAAGACATTTCTTCTTCCAGACTTCATGATACAAGTGTTACATCTCAATCTTCCCTCTGTATGCTGATAGACTGAAATATTGGAGCTGCTGCTGAATGCAGGTAAGATTTATAATCTCTAGTCTGTCGTCTCTGAGTTTGGCTGCGACCGTCAGGGCTGCTGTTATAAACCACAGGGCCCCATAAAGCCAACCTGACAGCCCCCCTCCCCCCAAAAAAAAAAAGTTTAGTTATGAATGAACACAGTGAGTGATTGGTACCAATGGCTCGCTCAATCATTTCTAATTGAGATAAAAGGACAGGAAGGGGTGTTGCTTGCCGCTGATTGGATCATGCATGTGCTCTGTATGTTCCCGTTTATCCCATGTTTACAGTTGCTGTTACATATTAACATATTTCATGAGCTGTGTTTTGGGGGAAAACTAAAAATAAACTTCGGCTGGGTTCACCTGCTGGCAGTGCGTGGTAATGCACATTGCAGTGTCATTGCTTTCTTTAATGGCACCCCAGCCTAGTACGGCAGTAAGACACCGCTACTCCAGTCATTTCCACTGGTCTCTGAGTCCCACGCCGAGCGACTGCTGAAATCTGAGCAAAGGAGGTCGCTACTCAGAGAGGACTTTCCATATTCCCAATAAATTCACAGCGTTCCCTGATTGGATGAGGTGGGGAGACGGGGCTGTGACGTCACATTCTCCACCTCGTCCAATGAGATAACACTTTGCACTCATTAGGGAAATGCAAAGTGTTCTCTGAATGGCGCTTGTGCCTAGCGGCCAACCTCCTGCGTTCAGAATGCAGCCGGGTAGCCACTCAGCATGGGACCAGGAAGCAAGCAGAGATCTCTGGAGTAGCAGTGTAGTAGTGGTGTAGTAGCGGTGTAGTAACAGTGTAGTAGCAGTGTAGTAACAGTGTAGTAACAGTGTAGTAGCAGTGTAGTAACAGCGTAGTAGCAGTGTAGTAACAGTGTAGTAACAGTGTAGTAGCAGTGTAGTAACAGTGTAGTAACAGTGTAGTAGCAGTGTAGTAACAGCGTAGTAGCAGTGTAGTAACAGTGTAGTAACAGTGTAGTAGCAGTGTAGTAACAGTGTAGTAACAGTGTAGTAGCAGTGTAGTAACAGTGTAGTAACAGTGTAGTAGCAGTGTAGTAACAGTGTAGTAGCAGTGTAGTAACAGTGTAGTAACAGTGTAGTAGCAGTGTAGTAACAGTGTAGTAACAGTGTAGTAGCAGTGTAGTAACAGTGTAGTAACAGTGTAGTAGCAGTGTAGTAACAGTGTAGTAACAGCGTAGTAGCAGTGTAGTAACAGTGTAGTAACAGTGTAGTAGCAGTGTAGTAACAGTGTAGTAACAGTGTAGTAGCAGTGTCTACTTCAGTGATTTCCAGCTTCCAGTGGCATCAGCCAGGTATGGTACATACAAAGTCACATTGGCCCAAAAAGCGACAGCTAGTGCGGGGAATTTTGTCCTGTACTGCTGTCACAAGGATGGGGGGATCAGGCAGTGACTGCAGCATTGGGAACATGTTGCATAGTCCACCCTAAAAACAGATGGAACATGTAACATGTAACATGTTCCCAAAGGTGAACTTAATCTTTAAACAATTTAGGTAAAGCACAGAAAAATCCAGTATTCTGCTACCTACTTGCTGTGTTTTATCTTTCCAATGATTTTGTTTTCACTTCCAATGTGTAAGAACATTTGACTGCTCCAAGAGAGTCAATTCCCTACCAAAGTCCCCTCTCTCCTTGCACATCAATGTCCTCACCTCCTCTGGGGTTGCTTAATTACTGCCTGTGCTGGGCTAGCTCCTCCACCTCTTACTTTCCTGCATAACTTTTTATGTAGCTGTTGGGGGGAAGAGGGAAGAGGAATACTGTCACTTTAGTGAGTCTGCTAGGGCTGTTGATCTCACATCCAAGATGGTGGCACCCAGCATCAGTCTCACAGATATAAAATATCTCACAAGGAAGTAAATATTATGCCTCAAACATATTAAACACGCACATCTTATAGAAGGATTGTTAAAATGGATGGTCTGGAGACACAAGGGGTGGCCAAGAGGGGCAGCTGCTCTGGGAGCAGTTTGGGATTTTGGGGGATTGTGCTAGAATGGGTGATTTGGAGGGAGGGATTTGTACAAGGAGAGTGGATTTCTGTTAGGTTGGGGGATTTGGGGGGGATGATTTGTACAAGGAGAGTGGATTTCTGTTAGGTTGGGGGATTTGGGGGGGATGATTTGTACAAGGAGAGTGGATTTCTGTTAGGTAGGGGGATTTGGGGAGGAGGATTTGTACAAGGAGAGTGGATTTCTGTTAGGTAGGGGGATTTGGGGGGGATGATTTGTACAAGGAGAGTGGATTTCTATTAGGTAGGGGGATTTGGGGAGGAGGATTTGTACAAGGAGAGTGGATTTCTGTTAGGTAGGGGGATTTGGGGAGGAGGATTTGTACAAGGAGAGTGGATTTCTGTTAGGTAGGGGGATTTGGGGAGGAGGATTTGTACAAGGAGAGTGGATCTCTGTTAGGTAGGGGGATTTCGGGGGGAGGATTTATGCTAGTTGGAATGACTGAAGGGATTTGTGCTAGGTATGGGGGGGTGGAATAGTGCTAGGAGTGGGGTTTGGAGGGGGGGATTTGTGCTGGGAGAAGGGCAATTGGATAGGGGGAGAGGATTTATGCTCAGAAGGGAAATTTGAGGGGTAGAAGAATTGTGCTAGGAGGGGGGAGTTGGGGAGGGAGGGCATTTGCACTGGGAAGGGGGATTTGGACTCAAAGAGTGGGAATTATTTTGGAGGGAAAATTTTGGCTTGCAAAGGGAATTTATGCCTAGAGCGGGGGTGTCAAACTCCATTTCATTGCGGGCCATATTGACATTATGGTTGCCCTCAGAGGGCCAGTTGTATTTGTAAGGCAAGGTGTCCAGAGCAAGAAACGTTATGGGCGGTCCAGTGGCACAGGTTGTGTTCGCAGGTTCATAAAATGTAAAGTGATCTTAAACCCAAAAACTAAAATGTAGTGTATTGGAGCTTAGAAATCCTTAGATATGATGGCTTGCAGACGGGCACAGTTTACCCTCCTCTCTGTAGGTGGCGCTGTATTACTGACCGTTGTACAGAGGGAGTAGAGCAGGGGTGTCAAACTGCATTTCATTGCGGGCCGTATCAGCATTATGGTTGCTGTAAGATTAGATGTCCAGAGCACCCCACCCCCTTACATCAGATGTCAAGAATCCCACACCCTCCTTAACACCCTTGTACAGGGTCTGGAGGAGGACCAGAGGAGGAGGGGAGTCAGTTACCAGAGTCTGCTGAATGCTGAGACCAGGGGAGGCAGAGATGAGGGGGTGCTGCAGCTGCACTGTGAGGTGCAGGGTTTGGTAGAGAAGTTCTATTCTCCTCCCTGCTGCCTACTGCTGAGACAAGGTGGGGGTGGAGACAAGGGGGTACCTGCAGGAGAGGTACAAGAGCCACATGAAATGGCCTGGAGGGCCGGATTCGGCCCGCGGGCCTTGTGTTTGACACCTGTGGCCTAGAGGGTAAGTGTGAAGATTAGTTAGAAGATTAGATGGAGGGGTTTTTGTTGACACATAATGCTCATACCTTTTTGGGGAAGGTGCCGCTTGACATCCTCGCCCTGGGCGCTAAGTGGCCTTGTCCTGGCACTTGGTGACAGGGTCTCTTTAAGCTCACAGCAGAGCCCAGGCCTCTCACAGAAGGACCTGGATAAGTGGAAGACATTCCCACCAGCAGAGGAGACAACCCACTCTTCTCAAAGCCAAACACATAAAGGTTTTGGGTCTGATTCAAGCAGACCCTTTTGGACCCATCAGTCTGTTGCTGAGCATTAACATACACTGCCTCAGCACACAAGACTGAATGGTCCATTAATGTTCAAACCATGCTTCCCTAATACTCCAGCGCCTTCGCTGACATCACCGCTGACCTCGGTGTTTACCTGCTGCCACTATCTCTGCTATCAAGTTTACAGCTTTACAATCCGTTTCGTAACAAATTCAACAGCTCAGGATGCCAAGATCCATAAAATCCTGGCGGAGCTGATTTCTCTATATAGATTAAAAAACACTCAATGGAAAGGTGCAGATAAATATGTTCCTTCTACATCACAATGTGTTCACATACACAACATAAATCGATTCCATAGAAGCTGGAGAATGACCTTTGTTACGTTAAAGAGGAACCCCAGGCAAGAACTATGACCTTAAAACTGCCCTTCTCAACCGTTTTACCCTAGAGCAGTGGTCTTCAAACTGCAGCCCTTTGCTTGCATCTGTCCAGCCCTTGGAACACTATTCCTCCCACTGACACCAATGATGGGGCACTATTCCTCCCACTGACACCAATGATGGGGCACTATTCCTCCCACTGACACCAATGATGGGGCACTATTCCAACCAATGATACCAATGATGGGGCACTATTCCTCCCACTGATACCAATGATGGGACACTATTCCTCCCACTGATACCAATGATGGGACACTATTCCTCCCACTGACACCAATGATGGGGCACTATTCCTCCCACTGATACCAATGATGGGGCACTATTCCTCCCACTGACACCAATGATGGGGCACTATTCCAACCAATGATACCAATGATGGGGCACTATTCCTCCCACTGATACCAATGATGGGACACTATTCCTCCCACTGATACCAATGATGGGACACGATTCCTCCTACTGATACCAATGATGGGGCACTATTCCTACCACTGATACCAATGATGAGGCACTATTCCTCCTACTGATACCAATGATGGGGCACTATTCCTCCCACTGACACCAATGATGGGACACTATTCCTCCCACTGACACCAATGATGGGACACTAATCCTCCAACTGATACCAATGATGGGGCACTATTCCTCCCACTGACACCAATGATGGGGCACTATTCCTCCCACTGATACCAATGATGGGGCACTATTCCTCCTACTGATACCAATGATGGGGCACTATTCCTCCCACTGATACCAATGATGGGGCACTATTCCTCCCACTGACACCAATGATGGGACACTATTCCTGTCACTGACAGCATCAATGGGGCACTATTCCTCCTGCTAAGACCAATGGTGGGGCACTATTCCTCCCACTGATACCAATGATGGGGCACTATTCCTGTCACTGACACCATCAATGGGGCACTATTCCTCCTGCTAAGACCAATGGTGGGGCACTATTCCTCACACTAACACCATCAATGGGGCACTATCCCTCCCACTAGCACTGTTGATGGGGCACTATTCCTTCTTTTAAAACCAATAATGGAGCACTATTCCTCCCACTGATGCAGAGACACTTTCCACTCACACTGGCCACAGCCCCCCCGAAACCCTGAAAAACAGTAAACTGGCCCTTTGTCTAAAAGGTTTGGAGACCTCTGCCCTAGAGTAACCCTTAAAAATCATTTTTAGGTCTCAGGGGACCCCTACTAAAGCCAATTAATTGGGAGTGAGTTGGTAAAAAAGTCCTATACATTGGAAAGAATGCCCCCTTACTGTGGTGGTCAGAATCAACAGCTAAAAAGATCATTGGTGTCATGCAGCCAGCTTTACTAAGTGGCGTTGACCCTGGAACTGTCCAAGTATCGTCAAATTGGAGGTCAATCAGCCACAGCTCCAGGAACCCTCTAGCAACCCCTGGAGGAACCCTGGTTGAGAATGACTGTCTTAAACTGGCCATACTTGGATCTAAATTTGGCCGGTTAAGCAGGGACTGGCCAAATTTTGATCCATGTATGGGCAGGCTGATTGTACCCAAGTCGATCCATCGATCAACATAGGTTCAACCAGCCTGTTGGATTTTTCACATGTAATTACTGCCGGCTGGCAGAACACAAAAGCGCTGCGGGAGGGATTCCCCCATCAACTCTGACTGTGTTGATTATTTAATCTAGAAATTTTCTATCTTTCCATGCATGGTGGGAGTAAATAAAATCGAATCATCTATTGGCTGCCTTAGAATCTCAATTATCTGTCCCATCTATATGTCCTACCTTGTCGATGCACCCAACACACAGATTCCCATTTCTAGAAATTTATACACACACAAGAGCCAGTTTGGGAGGAAGTTGGACCACCCATAGAGAAGCCATGTAGACACAGGGAGAACATACAAACTCCACACAGGTAGTATTCTAAGTATGGATCAAACCCAGGGATACAGGTCACCACAACTTAAACTGGCCATACACAAATTTAATTTTTGCCAATTCACCAGGAATTCCTTGAAGTCCTCGTTGACACCACCTGGCTCACCAAAAGTCAATTTAACAACTGAGAACTGGTGAAAAATTCTCAGCCGAATAGCGCCTGCAGCCAATCAGTTACAGTCACCATTTCGGTATACTGACAACCACTGGTGCTGGCTGTCTGAACACCATAGGACACTGCAGATTCATCCATGCTTCCACGGATGGGGGAACCAAGTTTTGTCTTGTTCAGCCCATTGCTACTATTTTTTATCTACTTTGACTTCAGATGTACTATGTGTGCGGTATAATGCAGTGACCAGGTATTCTGCTCTTTATTTAACCTCTGCTTCCCAAAACATCAAACACCGAGTCTTTTATTATTTTATTTAAAAAATACTATTTATTTTGCACTTAACAACTTTGAGAAAATAATGACATACAGTATTCAAATATATACATAGAATATATAGTTAGGTATAAAATATATAAAGTAGGCAAACACAAGAAAAATATACTTTCTCATAAATTCTCCTGAAAGGGCTATGCTCCTTCAGAACCCTCAAGATGCTAGCTCATCTCCTCTCTCCACTTTATTATATTCAAGTTTTCCTTTTACAAGCTTTAGGATATTTTTTTGTCCTCCTTTTCACTCCATCCTCTCTTCTTTACAATACATAATGCAGAGAAGGAATATAGAAAGAAAGGAAGACAGGATACAGTACGTACTACTACTTAGGTCACCCCCGGTACATCGAAAAGCCCAAGATTATGTGGTACAGAATAAGAACCACATGCTTATTTATTTAACTGGGGACCCAGGTTCTCATTTTAGAAAACAGTCCTTCTCTAAAACTGAAATGAAAGGCTCTATGTCCACCTACTCTACCCTTCACAGCTGTTTCAACCTCTCCTCCAGAGAATCTAGTTCCCCCTCTATTTCGTAAGGCAAGTCAGCATTGACTTGGTCATCCAAATATTTTCTAATGTCCTCGACTTCATCTTCCCAGAATTCTTTGGAGATTTCAAACAACTCTTCCATGTTGATGTCTCCGAGCCCTTTCAGGTTCAGACAGCCTTCAGCGGGGATGTAGCCAATGGGTGTCTTCTTGGCGCAGTCTTCTCCGTTGATCCTGTTGAACATCCATTCAAGAACACGAATGTTTTCTCCATAACCAGGCCACAGGAAGTTTCCTTGCTTGTCTTTTCTGAACCAGTTGACATGGAAGATCTTAGGCAGTTTAGCAGATGGGAGGTGCTCCATACTGAGCCAATGGGCAAGGTACCGGCCAAAGTTGTATCCAAAGAAAGGCCTCATGGCAAAAGGATCATGCATGATGACCTTGCCTACAAAAGAAAAAAACATACGTTTTCAAATACTCCCTTTGGCCACCATAGTTAGTATTTATTATATGATACTTTTAGGGTGTCTGAAATAGGCTGAATTATTATTATTATTGTACAGGATTTATGTAGCGCCAACAGTTTGCGCAGCGCTTTACAATTTCATGGTTACTCACCTTTATGCTCAGCTGCAGCTGTTGCTTCAGACCTCATTGCTGACCCAATAAAGACTCCATGTTGCCAACTCATTGCCTCATAAACCAGTGGAACACCTTGAAATTAATTTGAGAAACTGGTTACATAAAACCGTAAACAAATCAAGCATTCTACAACAAATCTACTGATATGAAGATTTTTTTTTCCTCCTGTTTTGTTTTTTCTTACATGTTCAGTTAAATTTATTAGCTTTAGATTACATACCTGCAGGTCTACGACCACCAAAGATGATGCCTTCGATAGGAACACCTTCCGGAGATTCCCATTCGGAGTCAATGATCGGGCATTGGCCGGCCGGCGTACAGAAACGAGAGTTAGGATGGGCAGAAGGTTCACCTGGAACAATGAAAAGTTTGTTAAAATTAGTTGTTCAGATCTTTGTAATATGAGGATGAATCATACTAGTGTTTGTGAGTAACGTTTTTGGACTGTTTACCCATTTTTAAAGTCCCATATTTAAGAAAGGTGTATAAATATTGTGGATTAAACATGATTAGTGGACTACATTAAAATTATGACATGCTTGAACAAGAATTACGCTTGTTGATAATGATCTTCAGATTTTATGGTAGAATGGGGCCAAAACATTCTGGTGTATAAAATGTGTTATTTTCAAAGTTCTGCTCCCCTGATGATCTTACCATCCTCAGGTGTCCATTCTTTGTTTTTCCATGAAGTTAAAGTGATTCCTGGTTCTAGTTTCACGTCCATGCCTTCCCAGTAGACTCCACCATCACTGGTCTCTGCTACGTTGGTGAATATGGTGTTCTTTCGGATTGTCTCCATAGCGTTCGGGTTGGTCTTCACAGAGGTTCCAGGAGCCACGCCAAAAAATCCATTTTCAGGGTTAATAGCTCTTAGATTGCCTAACAAAATCAATTATATTTCCAATTAATATGCATCAAGATTGACGCGCTGAGGACAAAATAGATCAGGAACATTATATGGTACATTTTCAAATATGCACACAATTTTTTTTTTAAGTAAAAAATTATTATTTTCATTTTTTTTTTTGTTTTTAGATTCTATAAACCCCTAATGCCCAACCTGCAGTATGGGAGCCGAATGCATCCCTTTGGCACTTATTGTGCAGCCTACTGAAGTGTCTGTGTTTTGGTACTTACTCAAGCCAGCAAAGGAAAGGTATTCTTTCGACTGGCTTTTAGTAAATGGTTTGATCTATTTCTTCCACACTATGTTACTTTTTTTTTGTAATGTCTATTCTTGTTTTTTTTTCCCTTCTGATCTTTTTTATGGCTGAGAGAAGTTTAAAATGTGGCACCAGTAATTTGTAAGCGAGCAGTAGGGAGCACATATGTGCAAGTACTGATATATAAAGGGGCTACAATAGCAGTGATCTCTAGCATTCTCATGTAATGTGTCCCAAGCCTATGACTGTGTCCTGAAGAATGTCCCCAATGTCATATAGTATACTCGTATACAGGGGTGGTCTGAGAACTCATGGGGCCCCCGGGCAATAGGGGATCATGGAGCCCCTGTGTCCTTGTTCCAACTTAAAAACCCTATGAAAAAGGTACCAGGGGCATCTCATGGGGTCCCCTACTCACCCCGGGCCCTCGGGCAGTGCCCAAGTTTCCAAATGGTCAGTCCGCCCCTGCTCGTATAGTACATGAGCATCTCCTATAGCATACCTGCAGTTTTTTTACCATCTCCAGTTGCATTTTTCTGTAGCATTACATTATCTGATTATTATATACAGCCATTTGGCGATGCAGGAGGCCACATATGAGGCCCCCTACATCAAGTTAGTTGAGCACCACTGCTATAAATGCTAAAACTTATGGTGAATGATCTGCATCTACTTTTTTATTAACTGTAGATGTCAACTTTTATTATGACCTTTTAAATTATTACCTTGATCGTCAAACTTCATCCAAGCAATGTCATCACCAACGCACTCAATCTTCCATCCTGGCAGTGCGGGCCGCATCATGGCCAAGTTGGTTTTCCCACAAGCACTTGGGAAAGCAGCAGCAAAATATTTCTTCTGTCCCTCAGGATTGGTGATTCCCAAAATCTGTGAGGATCAAGGAACAGAAATACAATATAAATATAGTACTTATGACAAAGGCCATTAAATCTTAGGTCTTCAGTTCAAAGATCAGGACAATCTGATATTATATTTAAATAATTCCAGATATATGGCTTTGTGAAAGTAGATAATATTTAAAGAAAATATGGAGGGTTCCATTGTTAGCTGCCTTTTGAAAATACTAGTGCCGTGGCCATCCGAACTCCATACTTCCGGAATCCGTGACCATGCAGCCAATATGATCAGAGGATTCTTTTCAGGATTAGTGACTTGAAGTGTTAAGGCTTTTGGATCAATAAGATCTAGAAAATTAGAACTTTAAAAAAGATCTTTTTTTCCCAGAATTTCTGGGAGAATCTGGGGTACACTGAATTTGGTGCTAGGATTTAAGCAATGACAACCTATGTATTTTCTGAGTACAGGATTCCTTTAGAGGCTTAAGTTACAAATTTTGCGATTGGAGTTTTTTTTTTCGTACCAGCATGTGCTCTGCCAGCCAACCTTCTTCTTTCGCAATCCGACAGGCAATTCTGAGAGCGAAACATTTCTTCCCCAGGAGAGAATTTCCACCATAGCCACTTCCAAAGGAGATGATCTCTCTGCGTTCGGGGATGTGTGCAATGAGTGTCAGCTCTGGATTACACGCCCAGTTGTTCACCAGTGGTTCTGTGAAACACATATACAGGAATTAATATTTTGCCTGAGACCTTTTTCTTTGCTTCATATCCAATATATATGTATACATTTTTAGCACAGTCTCGCTGACTCACTTTTTAGTGGTAAAGGGCAGCCAACCGAATGAAGGCATCGGACAAACTCCCCTTCTGCAAGGGCATCCAAGACAACCGTTCCCATTCGGGTCATGATTTTCATACTGGCCACTACATAGGGTGAATCCGTCAGCTGAATGCCAAGCTTTGAAAGTGGGGAGCCTATAGGACCCATGCTGAATGGGATGACATACATTGTACGACCTGCCAAAAAAAACCCAAAAAACATATAGACATTAACAACAGAGCTGGTTGCTTGAGCATTGAGATTACCTAAAATAAGTCGTATTAAAAGCACAGTTCAGTGGGTCGTTTAGGGACCCCATCGCCGTACCTTTCATGCAACCAGGGAATCTGGACTTGAATGCTTTCTCAAAATCATCCTCGGACATCCAGCGACCTAGTTGGCTAAGTCCACTTTTGGCAACTGGCACCGTATCTCTTTGTTCTTGAGTAACGATCACAGTTTTGCTTTCAATTCTTGCCACATCACGGGGATCCGTACGAGCCAGCCAACTGATATGGTGAAAAGGAAAAAAATTTACTTGGCAAATGCATCTATACGTTTTATGGCTAGAATTCCAAATCAATTCTCACATTTTTCCCAGCCTACAATAGCATAGACGTACGTACCAGTTCTCATATTTGGGCAGCCTCTTGATCATGCCAGTCTCTTCCATCTGGTGGATGAGCTTCTTGTTCTCTTCTTCGGAGCCATCACAGATGTGGATGTTATCTGGCAAGCAGATGCGAGCATTGGAAACGATAAAGTTGACCACATCGGAACTTAAGCTGTTCAGATCTCCATGAGTCACAATTCCTGTAATCTCTAGCTCTGTCTTCTGCTGGGATGGCATCTTGATGTCAGGAATTCTTTGTTAACCTTTGGAGAAATAGAAGGTTTAACATCATGAGTGTTTAAAAACTACATTGGCAATATATAAGATATCAAATATTTTTAATTTAGATACGAATGTCTGTAAACAATTGATATTGTCTTTTTGTAGCTTCCCAACCAGTTCCACAACGCCCACTGCAAAGCCAGAAGATGGTGTTACATTCCCATGACACCTTCCTGGTGACACTACTGTGTGGAAGATGGCAGGTTAATCTACCACTAGTAGTAAGACCACCAATGTAAGGGGCATTCTTCCCACTGACCACCAATGTAAGGGGCATTCTTCCCACTGACCACCAATGTAAGGGACATTCTTCCCATTAACTACCAATGTAAGGGGCATTCTTCCCAATGAACACCTATGTAAGGGACATTCTTCCCACTGATCACCAATGTAAGGGGCATTCTTCCCAATGAACACCTATGTAAGGGACATTCTTTCCACTGACCCCCAATGTAAGGGACATTCTTCCCACTGACCACCAATGTAAGGGACATTCTTCCCACTGATCACCAATGTAAGGGACATTCTTCCCATTGATCTCCAATATAAGGGACATTCTTCCCACTGACCACCAATGTAAGGGACATTCTTCCCGCTGACCCCCAATGTAAGGGATATTCTTCCCACTGACCACCAATGTAAGGGACATTCTTCCCACTGACCACCAATGTAAGGGACATTCTTCCCACTGACCACCAATGTAAGGGACATTCTTCCCACTGACCACCAATGTAAGGGACATTCTTCCCACCGACCACCAATGTAAGGGGCATTATTCCCACTGACCACCAATGTAAGGGACATTCTTCCCACTGACCCCAATGTAAGGGACATTCTTCCCACCGACCCCCAATGTAAGGGACATTGTTCCCACTGACCCCCAATGTAAGGGACATTCTTCCCACTGACCACCAATGTAAGGGACATTCTTCCCAATGACCACCAATGTAAGGTGCATTTTTCCCATTAACTGCCAATGTAACGGACATTTTCCTACTGACCCCAATGCAAGGGTTGCTTTAGACCACTGAATCCCTGAAACCACACCACTCACTCAAACACAGCAGGGCAGCCATATTGATAGCCAAACCACTGTCCAGCCAATCAATTTTCTAGGACCTGGCCATGTCAAAGAATCTGGAGTCAAGCGGTACCTCCAGTTTCAGTCACGCTGTCAGGTCCTAGTGATAGGTCCTGCGTTCGCCCAGTGCTAGTGTAGCATACCATGGAAATGGCTGCACACTTAACAATAGACAGGTACACCTAACAAAATCACAATTTAGCAATTAATTCAGAGAGATTTATACCATGTACAGGGAAAAACAATTTATATTGCAAGCAAACACACAATACACAAAGTACAGAAATATGCAAAACTTGAAAACAATTCTTTAAAAAATCACCATCAAAGCACAAAAGAGTTAAAGTGTAAATTAAATTTCTGTACTTACTATGAAAAAGTAGTAGAAAGCTGTAATTCTTCCTTCTTCTTTGAAGTCAAGTAGGTCAGTTTTTCTCTGATGACATCAGGTAAGAAGCCGGTTCTTTAAATAGCAACAAGTAACACAAGCTCCGCCTCCAGTTCCCCCTCTCCCCCCCCCCCCTCGCAGGTCTGTCCCTTCGTCATATTGATGTGTTCCGACTCTCAGACCTGCAAACAAGTTTTGTCGTAAGAGAGTTTCTGATCAACAAAATTCCTTTAAGAGCTAATGATTGATCAGGAAGTGGAATACAGAATACACTGTGTACCATCTTATTATCGCTTGGGGCCACGGGACACAATAACAAAAAATACCTCTTTTTTTCCCCAACATAAAAATTCTCAGTGGGGTGATTTATAAAAAAAAAATCTTTTTTATAGGAATGGTAATTTTTTTTTATTTTAAGATTACATTTCCTTTTTTTATGGGAATTACATAGAACCATTTATATAAGAATTGTCCTTTTTTTTTTAAAGCTTACATTTAAATGTTTTTATTGTAATTACAATTTATATAGGAATTCTTTTCTCTCTCTTTTTTTTTAGCTTACATTTATTTTTATTGGAATGACACAAAACTATTTATATAGGAATTATTTTCTTTCTTTTTTTTTAGCTTACATTTATTTTTATTGGAATGACACAAAACTATTTATATAGGAATGATTTTCTTTTTTTTAGCTTACATTTTTTTATTGGAATTACACAAAACTATTAATATAGGATTTTTTTTATTTATTTATAGCTTACATGTTTTTAAAGCTGGAATTGCACAGAATAATATTTACGTATATATATATACGATCATTTTTTGTTTTAAGTTTACATTTCCTTATTTTATTGGAATTACACAGAACTATTTATAAATGAATTATCTTTTTTTTTTTATCTAAGCTTACATTTCCTTTTTATTGGAATTTCACCAAACTATTAATATAGGATTTATCATCTTTTATTTTAGACTTCCATTTCTTTTTTTTTCTTGGAATTACACAGGACTACATATACTGTGTTCATTTTATTTTTACTATTTTAATCATTTAAGCTAAGCTCACATTGTGCAATATGAGACGCAGCTTGCAAAAAAATGCTCGCAGGCGTGTAGCGGTGCTAATTCTTAAAGCGGAGCCTAACTTACCTTCCTAACAGTCCCCGTCCCATGCCAGTGCCGGCATCTTGTGCTGGGAGCCTAGTTTCGGTCGTCTTCATTGGTTGGCGCAGGATGACATGACTCCTGCACATGCACAGGAGTCATCTTCCTGGCATACGGGGACCGTGCCGGTGATGTAAGCTTCCTCTTAGGCCCCACTACGTGTTAGCAGGGTGCTGCTGCCCCGGTTGACCTCCTCAGCCATCTTTAGTGAGGGCGGTACTTATAAAAAGCAATGGCTGTCTGCAGCTTGCATGTGGTTAGGTCAGGGACAGGAACCCACTGGAGAGGGAGAGTGTGACCAGCGTAGGGAGATGTTCCAGAGGAGGAAGGACAGAATAGACACTGGACGCCGCTACTAGTGCCTTGTTGCGTCACCGCTTGCTAACCGCTGCTGGCACCTGAGCATCGCTTTCCGCAAGTGCTGCGTAGTTATCTGTGTTTCTGCCAGTTCGGTGCTGCCGCATAGACTCTATTACCGTGTTGATGGAACGGTAATACATTTCCTTGCAATCTCGGATCTCCGTGTATCTTTCCTTCCTCCCCCGGGTACCCACTACCCGGCCCCACTCTTACACGCCTGATCGCAGTTTTTGACAGCAAGACTTTAGTTCCGCTTTAAGTTCACCGCAACGCACCTTAACGTAGCATGTTATTGATGCGATTTTTGCGTGTAGGGCAGCCCATTGAACTGAAAGTGAATGAATGAGCTTGACAAGCCCAGGCAAACTACAGCGCTCAGGAGTGGTCTGACAAACAGGGAATAAATATGTGAATGGATGAGCTTGACAAGCCCAGGCAAACTACAGCGCTCAGGAGTGGTCTGACAAACAGGGAATAAATATGTGAATGAATGAGCTTGACAAGCCCAGGCAAACTACAGGCGTGTTTCTTCCTTTCACTTTGTATTATATATGAATTCACCATCCTATTTTATATGTAAACACAGAACAATGCATGTGTCTACAGTGACATCGGGGATTCCAGTCCTGGGTTGAACACCAATTTGTTACATACCTGGTGTGAGAGGCCAGTGGAGAGAGGGCTTCCCTTGCGGCTAAGTTCCAGACTCCTCTGAGAGTGGGACAGCGGGAGTCAGGCCCAAAGTGGCACAGGTCGCCTGTAGGGGTGTTTGTTGGTGGTCCACCCAGGAGCACAGCTGATGCACTGAGATGAGGTCTGCAGACAGGTGGCGCCTGTGCGAGGTACGCAAGCCCTTACGGGGAACAGAGGATTACTGGATAGCCGGTTCAAAGCCAAGGTCTGGTACCAGGTGGAGATCAAAGCAGACATAGCCAGATGGGATAGCTGAGGTCATACACAGAGGAGCAAGAGAGGATATCCGTTAACCAAGCTGAGGTCAGATCAGGGTTTAAGCAGAGAAGACAGGTCCAGGAGCAAGTCGAGTCGGTACACAGGAAATCACAGGTCACAGTAGCACAGGAACAGGAATAAGGTACTGGGGAGCCAGAGATGAACCAGCACCTGAGAGCAGTGCAGGGTTTCCTTATAAAGGCAGTTTGGCGCCAAATTTGAGCCGATGTGAACTTCTGCGGCCGGACGGGAAGTGGTTAATGCAACCGTTTAGGAGATATTCTACGAAGCAGCAACCAGTGACAATACCAGCGCATGCGCTCTGAAGGAATGGCATACCCATGTTGTTCCTTCAGAGCTGTGTGCTGTGACCGTAGATCAGACGCTCAGCCATTCAAGCAGCCACAGCCTGTGAACCAGGAAGGAAGCCACAGCCTGTGAATGAGGAAGGAAGCCACAGATTGTGAATGAGGAAGGAAGCCACAGATTGTGAATGAGGAAGGAAGCCACAGACTGTGAACCAGGAAGGAAGCCACAGCCTATGAATGAGGAAGGAAGCCACAGACTGTGAATGAGGAAGGAAGCCACAGATTGTGAATGAGGAAGTAGGCCACAGCCTGTGAACCAGGAAGGAAGCCACAGCCTGTGAATGAGGAAGGAAGCCACAGCCTGTGAATGAGGAAGGAAGCCACAGCCTGTGAACCAGGAAGGAAGCCACAGCCTGTGAACCAGAAAGGAAGCCTAACTGTGAACCAGGAAAAAAGCCACAGCCTGTGAACCAGGAAGGAAGCCACAGCCTGTGAACCAGGAAAGAAGCCACAGCCTGTGAACCAGGAAGGAAGCCACAGCCTGTGAACCAGGAAAGAAGCCACAGCCTGTGAATGAGGAAGTAAGCCACAGCCTGTGAACCAGGAAGGAAGCCACAGCCTGTGAATGAGGTAGGAAGCCACAGCCTGTGAATGAGGAAGGAAGCCACAGCCTGTGAACCAGGAAGGAAGCCTAACTGTGAACCAGGAAAGAAGCCACAGCCTGTGAACCAGGAAGGAAGCCACAGCCTGTGAACCAGGAAAGAAGCCACAGCCTGTGAACCAGGAAGGAAGCCACAGCCTGTGAACCAGGAAAGAAGCCACAGCCTGTGAACCAGGAAGGAAGCCACAGCCTGTGAACCAGAAAGGAAGCCACAGCCTGTGAACCAGGAAGGAAGCCACAGCCTGTGAACCTGGAAGGAAGCTCGGGTAAAGATGGAAGCAACAGTGACATTGGGCTTCGTTCTAAGGCAAGTTTTTCATAATATGCTAGTAAGCGATGCAGGGAAAACCTCTTTTTTTTTTTTTTTTGGAAAACGAGTTTACTACCATTTTAAGCTCTTATGATTTTTTTTATTATGGCAGAGAAGACCCTGTAAGTCTCTCTATTGCCCTTTCTGCCAACAATTTTCTCTTCAATTATACACTGATGTCCATAAATGCGCAGAATCTGGCATTTTACAAAAGTGAGGTCAGGGTGCCATGGAAGTGCTTGTGGAATTATGTCTTTGGACTAGGGACCTGGAAAAATTGTTGGTGGGGTGGGGGGATACAGACCTCATTGACCAGAGGGAATTCGGACCTTGCATCTATGTAAGAGCGTGCACTGCGTTGGGCATGCTTTCACATTCTGGCTGTAGGGGCCCCAAATATGTACAACTCCAACTTCACTTTATAAGATATTTGTTTATTTTTGCAACTTATTCCATTAAAGAAAAAAAAAATCATTCATCAGTCTGATTTTCCATTTGCTACCATTGTATCCACAGCAAAATGTTCATATTATGGATACATAAAGAGACCGAATAGAATTTTTATATTTCCGATGAAACAAAAACTCGCATAGACAAACTGCTTTTCCTCCTTGACATTGTTACAGTTTAACTTGCTTTAACGTAGAATTACACTGCGACAGAATATATAGCAGTCGGGTTCGTCCAAAGCCTGCAATGCACTAAATTGGTAGAAGATTTGTTGCCAACACCACGAGCTATTTATAAGCCAGCATCTATTTTTTTTTTCCAGAAATACATAGACAGATAATTAAAATTAAGATGATATTGCAAAATAAAAAATTATGCTACATCAATATGATTAAAAAGGGTTTCTTAATAAAACAGAGTTCCTTATACTAATAAATTGAGTTCTTTATTTTAATAAACAGGGTCCTTTAATATCATTAAATGAAGGTTCTTTATATTATTAAATAGATTTATTTATATTATTAAATAGATTTCTTTATATTATTAAATAGATTTCTTTATATCATTAAATGAAGGTTCTTTATATTATTAAATAAATTTCTTTATATTATTAAATAGATTTCTTTATATTATTAAATAGATTTCTTTATATTGTTAAATAGGGTTCTTTATTTTTTTAAACAAAGTTCTTTATATTGTTAAATAGGGCTCTTTATACTATTAGCCAGTTCAGCTCCAGAGAATTTTTTTTTTTATTTTTTTCCATCAATGTACAAATCGTAATTTTTGGTAATAAAATGACTTAAACCCCCAGAGCATTATATATTTTCTGAAAGCAGAGTAGAAGCAGAATAAAAAAAGGCGATAGTTGCAAATTTTTCATGTCACATGGTATTTGCGCAAATGTTTATTTTCAGGGAAAAAATATAAGATTAATTTAAGTGCAAAAACACACAATATAAGACCAATTTTTGGTTAAAATAGAAAAGATGAGGCTGCATATAGCAAATAGATACCAAACATTCCATGTCTTAAAATTGCTTGCCGCTGTGATATCGCCAAAAACTACGGTGCACAAAAATCACCATAGGTGACAGTTTACAGCTCTGGCGCTTTTATTTTAATTTAAATTTTTTACTTGGTTGCTATCACAAGGGGTTAATAAACCCCCACACGCAGACGCTCTTTATGGAGGCATTAGTGGTCTAGTAGACCCCAGTGTTTCTGTTCCCTTCACACCATCTAACCAAGCACAGATCAGCTTGCTTAGATGTGTCCCCTGGCTGTACTGGCCAGGAAATGGAGCCTCTAAAACCAGAAGTGACATCACTTCTGGTTTCATTGTTTGCATGTGAGATCGGCGGGAGGGAGGGCACCACGCTGCTGGCTCTGTGAAAGTGATCAGTGGCTATGGAGCTGCCACATCACTTTCAAGTTGTCACCTAGAAATAAAGACACGCAAGTACTTTGTTAAAAAAATAAAAATCCCCCCAAAATGTCCCTCGACATTTACCCTAGGTTCACATCTGTGCGGGTGGTGTCGCTGCGGATCCACAAGAAAATCCGTGCAGCCGCACCACCCGCACAGAGAAATGCGGACCCGCAGGCGGGTGCCATTATTTCTAATGGCGCGCCGCCTGCACTGGAAAACGCAACCGTACTGGGAACCTCGGCTGCATTTTTGGAAGAAGTGCCGGGACTTCTTCCCTGCATGTCATGGGCATGGGAGTCCATTCAAATGAATGGGCTCTCGTGTCCGTGCAAAACGTGGCCCGCACGGCTGATACACTGATACAAGACACTATTCCTCCCACTGACACCAACAAGGGGGCATAATTCCTGCTACTGACATCAACAACAGTCACTATTCCTCTCGTTGAAACAAACCATGCGGAACTATCCCCCCCCACTGACACCAACAACGGGGCACTTTTCTTCCCATTGACACCAATGATGGGGCACTATTCCTCCCACTGACACCAACGCTGGGGCACTATTCCTCCCACTGACACCAACAACGAGGCACTATTTTTCCCATTGACACCAACGATGGGGCACTATTCTTCCCATTGACACCGACGATGGGGCACTATTCTTCCCATTGACACCGACGATGGGGCACTATTCTTTACACTGACACCAACGATGGGGCACTATTCCTCCCACTGACACCAACAATGGGGCACTATTCCCATTGACACCAACGATGGGGCACTATTCTTCCCATTGACACCAACGATGGGGCACTATTCCTCCCACTGATACCAATGATGGGGCACTATTCCTTCCACTGATACCAATGATGGGGCACTATTCCTCCCACTGACACCAATGATGGAGCACTATTCCTCCCACTGATACCAATGATGGGGCACTATTCCTCCCACTGACACCAATGATGGGGCACTATTCCTCCCACTGATACCAATGATGGGGCACTATTCCTCCCACTGACACCAACGATGGGGCACTATTCCTCCCACTGATACCAATGATGGGGCACTATTCCTTCCACTGATACCAATGATGGGGCACTATTCCTCCCTCTGACACCAACGATGGGGCACTATTCCTCCCTCTGACACCAATGATGGGGCACTATTCCTCCCTCTGACACCAATGATGGGGCACTATTCCTTCCACTGATACCAATGATGGGGCACTATTCCTCCCTCTGACACCAACGATGGGGCACTATTCCTCCCACTGAAACCAGCAACGGGGCACTATTCTTCCCATTGACACCAATGACGCAGGACAATTTCTACTCCCGATGGTCACAGTCTGGCCCCCTAAAGTCTGAAAGCCAGTTAACTGGCCCTTTGTTTAGAAAGTTTGGAGACCCCCTGCACTAGCCAATAAAACATAAATAAGGACTGCTGCATCCGCTACACAATCTAGGATACTAGATGTAAAAAAAACAAAACTACTCCAACAAAGAAGAAGACTTCCCCATTGGAAGATTTATCCCAGTGAGTGGAAATCCCCTCTTATAGAGTTGTCACCAGAACAGGGGTCCCCATTGGAAGATTTCCCCTCACTTCCTGTTTTGGTGTCACTTGTAAGTTTTGGATTCCCTATCACTTTTTCACCAAGACAGAGAGGCTGAATCTCCCCAGCAGAGACAGACAGCCATAAAACCCTAACAGGGGCTCTAACCCTTCCACTCTCCACCCAATATTGGAAGAAAACGTTCCGGTCAGAGGTACACTTCAAATGAAGAGTTGCGACATACAAATAAAAAATATATTGCACAAGGAAGCTGATGACACCATGTCGTAAAAACCGATTGAACGTACTTATTGTTTACTGCCAGGCTGACATAAAACCATAGTCCATTGACATAAACCGCTTTAATGTATTTTCTGCCCCTTATAACCGTTGCAAAGGTCTTGGATTGGAGAAAACATGTTTCCAGATTCCTGCGCTGCTCAGCAAAAACACATTCAACTTTGCCCCAGTTCAGACCTGATGCAAGAAACGCTGGCTGTGACAATGGGACAAGATCCAGGTATAATTACATCAAGTGAGGGGCAGGCCCATGCACAGGTCTGGCCCAGAGGGAGCCGTCTCATTGGCCGGGGGGCCGGGGGCTCGTGTTAGGTGTGTGGTAAAGGGCCGGAGAGGTCTTTGGCAGCCCGTCACTCCGTTCTATACAGTCTTCGCTCTTACACCACCATGCTGGGCTTACTTTGCTCGCTGAATTTTCCTTGCTGCGGTCACATTCATTTTTGTATTTTATTTTGCATAGTTGGTCATTTTTTCTTTTTTATATCTGTTATATTTTGTTTTGTAATTTGTAGTAAGATGAGTGTCTTGAGGTTTTATTTATTTGCTCCTCATGTTTTTTTAACAATCACGTTGATGTAGCAATTTTAAGGGGTTCATTAGGAATATGTGGGTTCCCCTTCTTGGCGGTCTGTATATTTTTTAGTATTATGTATATTTTTTAGTATTAGTTATTAACAGGGGCAGACTGACAACTCATGGGGCCCCCGGGCAATAGGGGATCATGGGGCCCCTGTGTCCTTGCCCAAACTCAAAAACGCCTATGAAAAAGGTACCAGGGGCATCTCATGGGGCCCCCTACTGACCCCGGGCCCTCAGGCAGTGCCCGAGTTTCCAAAAGGTCAGTCCGCCCCTGGTTATTAAATATGAGTGTTTTAAATTGGTCGGTTCAAACAGCAGTGTCACCCTCACCTGCTCCAGCAGTTTTTGGGTTCGCTGCCCCAATCAGAACGGTGTGGAATTCGCATTGGTTTCTGTGCAATTTCCGCTCCGCATTATAATCGCATCCCGTTCATATGAACTGCTGCGGGTGCAGGGGTGGACTGACCATTTGGAAACTCGGGCATTGCACGAGGGCCCGGGGTCAGTAGGGGGCCCCATGAGATGCCCCTGGTACCTTTTTCATAGGCTTTTTTGAGTTTGGGCAAGGACACAGGGGCCCCATGATCCCCTGTTGCCCGGGGGCCCCATGAGTTATCAGTCCGCCCCTGTGCTGATGTGTATTTTAACTCATTGGCGCCTCCCAGCCCTGTAAGGGTTTCAGAAGTCGAGAGGCGGGGCGGGGTTTAGAGTCATGTTCGGGAAAGGTCCCGATTGAAAGAGTACCGGACATGTGTGCTGGGAGTGCGCAGGGCGCGCACTCTCAGCACATATGTTCTTTTTCAATAGAACGCAAATGTGCGGCCGCTTGGCGTCTAGGCCCAGATGTCGGGAGGCCACGCATTACCGTAAAGAGGTTAAGTTAACGACACCCCGAAATCAGTTTGTAAAACGCGGTGCGATATGCAGAATCGGATCGCCTGGGCGAGAATACCCGTGCGATCCGATTCTGGTGCGGATAAAAAAAGGGTCCTGCACTTTTTTGGTGCGGATGCGGTGCGATTTTGAGTCATACAAAGTGTATGGCTCAAATTGCACCACACAGAAATCGCATGTGATTTGCACAGGAATACGTCACAGGAATACTTTGCGGTTCCTGTGCAAATCACATGTGATGTGCCACACCGCATCAGAGTGAACCCGTGTACTACTACATTAGCTGCTGGACCCCGCGTCTCCTCACATCTCTTTGAATGTGTCTCTCATTCCTGTGAATCCCAGTGTTCCTCAATCTTCTTACACTTTACATCAGTGAGGCTCCAGAGCTCCTGCACTCCTGTGCTCCTGCGCACTCCATCCACAGATCCCAGCACCCCAGTCACACTCACTTCTGTACCTGTGATCCCAGCACCCCAGTATTCCCAGGCACTCCCAATTTTTTTCCTGTGCTCCCAGCAACAGAGTGCTCCCAGGCAGGTCCGGGACAAGGGATGGACAGGAGGGATGGCCAACCTGGGCACTGTGGTATCATGTGAGATGGGGGGCACCGCAAGGAGACACCCACCACCATACACTCTATTCCCCTATCCTGTACATACCACCCACCACCATACACTCTATACCCCTATCCTGTACATACCACCCACCACCATACACTCTATTCCCCTATCCTGTACATACCACCCACCACCATACACTCTATACCCCTATCCTGTACATACCACCCACCACCATACACTCTATACCCCTATCCTGTACATACCACCCGCCACCATACACTCCATACCCCTATCCTGGACATACCACCCGCCACCATACACTCCGTACCCCTATCCTGCACATACCACCCACCACCATACACTCTATACCCCTATCCTGTACATACCACCCACCACCATACACTCTATTCCCCTATCCTGTACATACCACCCACCACCATACACTCTATACCCCTATCCTGTACATACCACCCACCACCATACACTCTATACCCCTATCCTGTACATACCACCCACCACCATACACTCTATACCCCTATCCTGTACATACCACCCGCCACCATACACTCTGTACCCCTATCCTGTACATACCACCCGCCACCATACACTCCATACCCCTATCCTGGACATACCACCCACCACCATACACTCTATACCCCTATCCTGGACATACCACCCACCACCATACACTCTATACCCCTATCCTGGACATACCACCCAACACCATACACTCTATACCCCTATCCTGGACATACCACCCAACACCATACACTCTATACCCCTATCCTGGACATACCACCCAACACCATACACTCTATACCCCTATCCTGGACATACCACCCAACACCATACACTCTATACCCCTATCCTGGACATACCACCCACCACCATACACTCCGTACCCCTATCCTGGACATACCACCCACCACCATACACTCCGTACCCCTATCCTGTACATACCACCCACCACCATACACTCTATACCCCTATCCTGGACATACCACCCACCACCATACACTCTATACCCCTATCCTGGACATACCACCCACCACCATACACTCTATACCCCTATCCTGGACATACCACCCACCACCATACACTCTATACCCCTATCCTGGACATACCACCCGCCACCATACACTCCGTACCCCTATCCGGCACATACCACCCACCACCATACACTCTATACCCGTATCCTGCACATACCACCCGCCAACATACACTTTATACTCCTCTCCTGCACATACCACCCACCTCCATACACGCCATACTCCTCTCCTGCACATACCACCCACCTCAATACACTCTGCACCCCTCTCCTGCACATACCACCCACCTGCATACACGCCATACTCCTCTCCTGCACATACCACCCACCTCAATACACTCTGCACCCCTCTCCTGCACATACCACCCACCTGCATACACGCCATACTCCTCTCCTGCACATACCACCCACCTCAATACACTCTGCACCCCTCTCCTACACATACCACCCACCTCCATACACGCCATACTCCTCTCCTGCACATACCACCCACCTCCATACACGCCATACTCATCTCCTGCACATACCACCCACCTCAATACACTCTGCACCACTCTCCTGCACATACCACCCACCTCCATACACGCCATACTCCTCTCATAGATGGGCAGCGTATGCCACCACCTTGCAGTTAACAGTGTTCTCAGCCTGGCATGTGAGCTCCTTCAATTGGCCATCAGGTCTATCAGATAGGCACTCCAACAACCAACTGAAGAAGCTTGCACAGCAGGCTTGTGGGGAGGTGCAGTGTGGAGCGGTGCTGCTAAATACACAGAGTCCAGTTGCAGGAGACAGAGCTTGTATTAAAGGCAAAATTCAAGTTTACAAACAGCCCGGCAGGAAGGGACCCCACCTGGAAAACTCACAGGTTGTAACAGCAATGTGGAATGGAGCAGGTCTCAGGCGTGCTGACAGTGTCTGTCTCAGAGGGCGGATTTCGGCCTGGCCAGTCTGTACCCAAATGGGAGGATTCCAGGAAGGATGGCGTGTCCCTATCCAGTCCCTACTCATCTGGAACTATTCCCTACTGCTATTAACTTTCCCTGACAGAAGAGTGACCTGTCCCTACACTACCCATTTGCAAAATGGGCAAACAAACCCAGGAACCAGGGTCTTAACTAGACTTTGCCTGACCCAAGATGGCTGCCATGGGGTGGCAGCATCCAACAAGATCGCTTCTCCTGTAGCCCAGGAAACCATAGAGAAGCATATTGCACTGCCGCTGGGTTGAGCGCTACCTGCAATGGAGAAAATAGACTGCACCTGCCTACAGGCTGCCAGCCTTGTTCCTAATTGCAAAACAGCGGCTTGGTGTTATCAGCTTGCAACAGGAATTGTTTTTACTGGCAGGATCTATAATTATAGAGGGAACTCCACCCAAAAGTCGAAGTTCCACTTTAAGTACTGGTCCACCGCTCCCCACGAGGAATAGGCACCTTTGGGCAGCGGAGAGGGGGGGGAGGGTATGTGTCAAAATCGTGTGATCGGAAGAGGGAGTTGTCCCCCCACTTCCTCCCTGTAGTCTTCTGGGACACATGACTGGTCCCAACAGACTGCATGACCATTCACAAGGCACATCGCTACTCACGCATGCGCAGTGTGCACACAGTTGTAAAGCCACAAGCTGTCACAGCCGGGTGATCACACTTAAGATGCTGGCAACGGGGAGCGAAGATTAAACCGGCTGCAGAGATTGTGGGACAGATGAGTGGCTGTTTTTGTACCTGCTGACTTTTTAAAAAAAAATTTAAGCTTTGACTGGAGCTCCACTTTACGTTCTTCTCATACTATCTATACTGGTGCTGCCTCCTTAGACACCAGCTGCCTACAAGTACATCGTCTGTTGTGAAGTAACAGGTAGGTGCTCAATTTTTACCAACTCAGCTATCTTCCTGGTTTACTGGAAGAGCATGAAAGTTGTATCTGTTGCCCCCTGAGCCCTAGGCCCCTGACAATTTTGCCTTGTAGATGCCAGGCTATTACTATCACAGTAAATGGTAGCAGAAGGGCTGCTTGATAATTTCAGTAAATTTTGCTGATCTGAACTGATCAACACCTGAAACAAAATCAGACTGTATGTGGCCAACACAAGACGTATGTAAAAAAAAAGAAACACTCGTATGTAAAACACACAAAAGATGGTGCCATATAATTGAGAATAGATGTGACTGTGGTGCGCAGTCCAGTTTTGACCGCCTATTCAGTTCATTGGGCTGCCAAACGTACCGGAAAATGGAAAAAGTAGTGCAAAAAAACTGCTTCTTCAGATTGAACTACACCAAACCATGGTACGTGGTACAAGCGGTACCATGTAGTCTGGTGGCTTGCATGTGCAAGATCGTTTGGGGAGCCATTAACAATTAATTGCCACCTGTGCACGTCTCAAAAGGGCATGATGTTCACGTGTGGTGCACATGGAACACACCTTTTTCGAAATGTTTTCTGGTGTCAACCAGTCCCTGAGGAAATGGTGTGGCATCCCTCCACTGCATGCATGTTATGCGTGATCCTTCACCTAATTATAATGGAATTTACAGAAAATGCTCTGCAGACTGACTTTTCTGGAGCCCTAGGTCTGTATATATGGATGATTGTCTAAAAACTGACAAGTCCTACAGTCAGCTTAGAATTGCACATTGTGCAGGTTGCAAGTCAGAGCCTGGGAGATTGCAGAGATGTGGGTTGTTTGGTGCCGTGCCAGTGCTTTGTGGTTTTGCTGGCTGATATGATTGTCCATGTATCTGGGAAAGGGGTAACTGTCATCCATGATGAGTGGATTTGTATGTGATCAGGGGGGCCGGTGGCTGTGGTCTGGGGAAGGAAGGTGGCATCAGATGCAAGGGGCAGCAGTGGGCATTGCTTGCGGTCATCCCAGCAGGGTAGCAAATGTTCAGAGCTGTGTGGGCATCCTTGATACCAAGGGGATAGGGTTGGAAGCAATTGCCTGTGACCCCAAGATGGGAGGTGGGGGTACCTGCGCTTAATTTAGCTTTCAGGGTTTCAGATTATTCTAACACAAGATGGAGCAGAACCAGGACTCCAGCAGAAACCTCATTAGACCAGGGCTGAATGTAAGAATCAATTGACTCATTTAGCCCATTTAGGAACAACTTTCAAGTGGACCATTCGTAACACAGACATATTAGAGTGTAAGCTTTGGAGGACAATACATTTTAGACGTACAGAACTCTGTGTACAGAGCAGAGTACATGGCCAGCTACTCTGAGCTCAGCAGGCCAAGTTCTGGACAAATATGGGCTGTTTTCCGCAATGCTGAAGGCCACAATGTATAAGCTTGTTGACGACTCAGTTGCCAGATGCTGGAAGTGGGTGAAAGATCAGGACAGCCAGGTGTGACGTGCGTGCCCATTGCTACTCCACAAACTCAAAGGTTTACGTTAGTGGTTAACAAATCTAAAAACAGTTCTAGGATAAGAGATCAGTGAACAGAACAAACCTAACAACTGGAACACAGACATTTTGGACCTTGCTCCTCCCTTTGCCCGTACGTTTTAAGAAAATAAAACGGTTGGATCATCAAGCACTGAAAACAAAATCTGAACAGCAATCTGCAATGAGATGACTTTCAAACAAGAAATAATCCATGCACATTTTGTCACTCATTCGTTGTATCTAACATGAGCCTATTGAACTATAATATAGGTTCGAGTGTTTTCAGTGGAGGGTACTGTTAAAACTCCAGCATACAGTACAAAGACATCATGGTCTTGGCATCACCAAATGGCAGACCACAGTCCGGACCCTAGCCGAGTGACAGTCTTATCCAGACCATGGCTGCATGGGTGTTCTCTCCTGTGTGGTCCCCCTCCTAACAGCAGGGCAGAGGGAGGGAGGCATGTCAGATCTGGACAAAGGGTGGAAGCTGCCCAACTTTTTGAGTTAACAAGCAGGTATGGTCCTGGCAACCAATCACAAACATAGTAACATGGGGGGACTGTGATTCGAAAGGGGGAGTTTGCTGTTAACAGGCTGAGGACACTAAAATGAAAGGATGGTTGTGATTTACAGATTTACGGGGGGGGGGGTAAGGGAGGGGTACTGTGAAGGAGACTGTGATATGGGACAGCGGGGGCTGTGATGTAAAGGGGGCCTGTGATGTGAAGAGGACTGTAATTTAAGGGTGGGGGGGACTGGGATGCAAAAGGATGGGGGCTGTGATGTACAGAGGGGACTGTAATGCAAAGAAAGGGGGTTGTGATGTGAAGAGGGGACTGTGATGTAAAGGAGGGACTGTGATGTAAAGGAGGGACTGTGATGTAAAGAGTGGAGCTGTGATGTGAAGTGGGGACTGTGATGTAAAGAGGGGGAGCTGTGATGTGAAGAGGGGGAGCTGTGATGTGAACATGGGACTGTGATGTAAAGGGGGACTGTGATGTAAAGAGGGGAAGCTGTGATGTGAAGATGGGACTGTGATGTAAAGAGGGGACTGTGGTGTAAAGAGGAGGAGTTGTGATGTGAAGAGGAGGAGTTGTGATGTGAAGAGGTGGAGCTGTGATGTAAAGAGGGGACTGTGATGTAAAGAGGGGACTGTGATGTAAAGAGGTGGAGTTGTGATGTAAAGAGGGGGAGCTGTGATGTGAAGAGGGGACTGTGATGTGAAGAGGGGACTGTGATGTAAAGAGGGAACTGTGATGTAAAGAGGGGAAGCTGTGATGTGAAGAGGGGGAGCTGTGATGTAAAGAGGGGGAGCTGTGATGTGAAGAGGGGGAGCTGTGATGTGAAGAGGAGGGGCTGTGATGTGAAGAGGGGGAGCTGTGATGTAAAGAGGAGGAGCTGTGATGTGAAGAGGTGGAGCTGTGATGTGAAGAGGGGGAGCTGTGATGTGAAGAGGTGGAGCTGTGATGTGAAGAGGGGGAGCTGTGATGTAAAGAGGTGGAGCTGTGATGTGAAGAGGGGAAGCTGTGATGTGAAGAGGGGGAGCCGTGATGTGAAGAGGGGGAGCCGTGATGTGAAGAGGGGACTGTGATGTAAAGAGGGGGAGCTGTGATATGAGGAGGGGGAGCATTGGAATGCTCTTCAGGGAGCATTTCACATGGAGTGAGGAGGTGTTATAATGCCTCTTCAGTGCCTGTTTGCAACCCCTCAAATCTGCACTAGTGCCATGCATGTGGTTGCGGGGTGCCCCCATTCAATTGAATGGGCTACATTCAGTGGATATACTACCTGCCAAATGTGACAGCATGGATAACTTTTGCTACACTGTCATGCAAAGCATCCCACCTGCAGCATATGTGCACCCCCCACTGCCTTAGCAGCTTAAGTGGGATCGGGGGGGGGGGTTCAGCCAGGTGTTTATATGGCCCCCAACTATTCATCTGAATAGGACCTTAACAAAACTTAAAAGATTGTGGGAAATAATTGAAGCCAGGCATTTGGTAGGCTGGGTGAACTGTTAGCATTTAAAAAGTTTTCCAGAGGTCAGATCTCCCCACTGTAATTCCTGGTGCCATTCTCCCCACCGTAATGCCTGGTGCCATTCTCCCCACCGTAATGCCTGGTGCCATTCTCCCCACCGTAATGCCTGGTGCCATTCTCCCCACCATAATTCCTGGCACTATTCTCCCCACCATAATGCCTGGTGCCATTCTCCCCACCGTAATTCCTGGCGCAATTCTCCCCACCGAAATTCCTGGTGCCATTCTCCCCACCGTAATTCCTGGCGCCATTCTCCCCACCGTAATTCTTGGCGCCATTCTCCCCACCGAAATTCCTGGTGCCATTCTCCCCACCGTAAATCCTGGCACTATTCTCCCCACCGTAATTTCTGGCGCCATTCTCCCCACCGAAATTCCTGGTGCCATTCTCCCCACCGTAAATACTGGCACTATTCTCCCCACCATAATGCCTGGTGCCATTCTCCCCACCATAATTCCTGGTGCAATTCTCCCCACCATAATTCCTGGCGCCATTCTCCCCACCATAATTCTTGGTGCCATTCTCTCCACCATAATTCCTGGCGCCATTCTCACTGACCTTGGGTCTCAGATTTTGCTGCTACGATTTTTATGTTATCGTTAAAGCAAAAATTATTTACAAACCCAACAGAGTGGAATCCTCACATAGGGTCTGCGACAGGTATGAAGATCTTGGATGGTGACTCTAGAGACCATTGTGAAATGTATACCCCTTTCCCACAGGGACAATATGTATGTAGTAGAGGAAGGGTTAATAACTGGGCCAGTTTCAAAATGTACCTTTTGATTGCTATAATGATGGTGTTTTTTCACGTTCTGCTTCCTTTTATATAGAAGACCTTTCACCTGACAAACAAAGTGTTCTGAGTTGTTATCTGCTGGCCAGAGGCACAACTTGCTGCAGTATATGTTGTTCTCGGTATACAGTAAAGCAGCTAAATTATATGTCGGCATCTTCTGCAGAAAACAATAAACAATGACAGAGTCAAATAAATGTTTTCTGGTACTCATGGCTATACTCTGTGTACTGCTGAAGCTTCTGTATGGATATTTTTGCATAGTTACATTGGTCCATTAATACCAAAAATGAATGTTAAGAGAAAACTAAATCGTGAATCGCTTTTGAACAACATTCGAATGTTCAAGAACTTTTGTCAGAATTTTTGTTTAAAATTGTACTAGTGTATACCCGGCTTTACACTCACCACCAAGATGTCACTCCCTTCAACATGATCCTCCATTAGCCAGAACATACTCTTCTCCCGGCCTTCCCTCTACCTTTCTATTTACACTTATCACCAGGATATCATACATTCCAATGTAACCCTCCAATATCATACATTCCAATGTAACCCTCCAATATCATACATTCCAATGTAACCCTCCAATATCATACATTCCAGTGTAACCCTCCAATATCATACATTCCAATGTAACCCTCCAATATCATACATTCCAATGTAACCCTCCAATATCATACATTCCAGTGTAACCCTCCAATATCATACATTCCAGTGTAACCCTCCAATATCATACATTCCAGTGTAACCCTCCAATATCATACATTCCAATGTAACCCTCCAATATCATACATTCCAGTGTAACCCTCCAATATCATACATTCCAATGTAACCCTCCAATATCATACATTCCAGTGTAACCCTCCAATATCATACATTCCAGTGTAACCCTCCAATATCATACATTCCAATGTAACCCTCCAATATCATACATTCCAATGTAACCCTCCAATATCATACATTCCAATGTAACCCTCCAATATCATACATTCCAATGTAACCCTCCAATATCATACATTCCAATGTAACCCTCCAATATCATACATTCCAGTGTAACCTTCCAATATCATACATTCCAATGTAACCCTCCAATATCATACATTCCAATGTAACCCTCCAATATCATACATTCCAGTGTAACCCTCCAATATCATACATTCCAATGTAACCCTTCAATATCATACATTCCAGTGTAACCCTCCAATATCATACATTCCAATGTAACCCTCCAATATCATACATTCCAATGTAACCCTCCAATATCATACATTCCAGTGTAACCCTCCAATATCATACATTCCAATGTAACCCTCCAATATCATACATTCCAGTGTAACCCTCCAATATCATACATTCCAGTGTAACCCTCCAATATCATACATTCCAATGTAACCCTCCAATATCATACATTCCAGTGTAACCCTCCAATATCATACATTCCAATGTAACCCTCCAAAAGGTAGAAAATACTCTCCTCCTTACCTTCTTCTACCTGTAGACAGGTGTAGGTCAGCTTCGCTGCAAAGGTGGCACTGTTAGGTGGCTGCAGTACAGAGAGGGCTGAAGACAGAGGGAACCCATGTTCTTCTGAGAACTCCGTTGGTGTCATCAAGGGAACAGCTCTCCGATTGGATGTTGCTGCCCTGACTGACCTCTGTGGCCATCTTTGGTGTGGGCAGTGCTAATAAATAGCACTGTCCGCCTTTGGTTGGCATGCATTTGCAAAGTGGTTAGGTTAGGTACAGAGCCCCCGCTGGTTAGGGACAGATTCCAGTGGAGGAGGGACAGATTAGGGACTGTTGCTGTGTCTCTGGCCCTCGCCCTTCCTCATTCAGTTACCTTGTTGCCGGTTGGCATACCATCTGCCTCCTCTGTTGGATGTTGTTTGGTAACAACAGCGTGCATGAATATCTTCTTTACAATTCATTGTATACATATATATATTTTGAAATATATTGAATATGGTCAAAATTGTAGCATTTCAAATATATATCAATATATTTGGGAAGAATATTTAAAAAATATGTTTCAAATATATTTTTCTTCCATGTGGGAGGGGAGGGAGCTCCAGCACACAGCCTGCAATTGACAGCCTCAGCTCTATTCCTGTGTGCTGTGGGAAGGGGTGTGTGTCTCTTCCCTCCAATCGGCTCTCAGCTCTCTTTACGGAGCGTAACTTCACACTCCTGCCCCCTACTTCCTGAAAGCTCAGAAACTATGTATAAATTCTGCACTTTGAATGGATGTAGAGAAGAGGGGGCTTCAGATAAACAGGTACAACCTACAAAGGGGGATTTGTTTAATCTCAGTGTATCAACTGAAGCCAGTCACTTCGGCGGGTATAAAGAACTGCGTAGTTTGTTCGAATTTGTGTTCAATGTAATAAGTAACATTAAAAAGTAAAAGGGGTTTGTCTAGGTGTGAAAAGGTTCATCTGTCAGGTTTTTCCCGAGTCAGGATGTTTGTGAATGCCATTCAGCCAGTTTGAATCGGACGGGCCTGTTATCACTTTCTGCAATATATGTATAATAGTTAATATTAACTGTACTCATAGACGTAGCACGGCACAACGTGAACTCTGGAGAGGTCTCTTATAGTAAAGTGTAAAGTCTGATCTATATCACGTCTTCAGCGTGTGTGTAAAGCTATTTTGGGTGGAAGGGTCAGCACTGAGCAACACGGAATTCGACTCTCGGTACCTCTTGTAAGGAATAACATGCAATCACCATCTCTTTTCTCCAGGCTGTAATAGAGATAGTAACAAGAGATTATTCTGTAATGCTCAGAAGGCAATGTCTTACTCAATGCAGGTAGACAAAGCCATGGCAGCCCAGGGTTGATGTGTAACAGGATGGTAGGTCTTGCAAAACAGGAGGATTTAGGTTGTTATGGGAAACATCAAGGAGTAAGTAATGCAGTCAGTGTTGGGCTCAGGAGTACATAACTCACAGAGAACAGGGGTCAGGAGTAAGTAATGCAGTCAGTGTTGGGCTCAGGAGTACATAACACACAGAGAACAGGGGTCAGGAGTAAGTAATGCAGTCAGTGTTGGGCTCAGGAGTACATAACACACAGAGAACAGGGGTCAGGAGTAAGTAATGCAGTCAGTGTTGGGCTCAGGAGTACATAACACACAGAGAACAGGGGTCAGGAGTAAGTAATGCAGTCAGTGTTGGGCTCAGGAGTACATAACACACAGAGAACAGGGGTCAGGAGTAAGTATTGTAGTCAGTGTTGGGCTCAGGAGTACACAACACACAGAGAACAGGGATCAGGAGTAAGTAATGTAGTCAGTGTTGGGCTCAGGAGTATATAATACACAGAGAACAGGGGTCAGGAGTAAGTAATGCAGTCAGTGTTGGGTTCAGGAGTATATAATACACAGAGAACAGGAGTCAGGAGTAAGTAATGTAGTCAGTGTTGGGCTCAGGAGTACACAACACACAGAGAACAGGGGTCAGGAGTAAGTATTGTAGTCAGTGTTGGGCTCAGGAGTACACAACACACAGAGAACAGGGGTCAGGAGTAAGTAATGCAGTCAGTGTTGGTCTCAGGAGTATATAATACACAGAGAACAGGGGTCAGGAGTAAGTAATGCAGTCAGTGTTGGGCTCAGGAGTACACAACACACAGAGAACAGGGGTCAGGAGTAAGTAATGCAGTCAGTGTTGGGCTCAGGAGTATATAATACACAGAGAACAGGGGTCAGGAGTAAGTAATGCAGTCAGTGTTGGGCTCAGGAGTACACAACACACAGAGAACAGGGGTCAGGAGTAAGTAATGCAGTCAGTGTTGGGCTCAGGAGTACATAACACACAGAGAACAGGGGTCAGGAGTAAGTAATGTAGTCAGTGTTGGGCTCAGGAGAACACAACACACAGAGAACAGGGGTCAGGAGTAAGTAATGCAGTCAGTGTTGGGCTCAGGAGTATATAATACACAGAGAACAGGGGTCAGGAGTAAGTAATGCAGTCAGTGTTGGGCTCAGGAGTATATAACACAGAGAACAGGGGTCAGGAGTAAGTAATGCAGTCAGTGTTGGGCTCAGGAGTATATAATACACAGAGAACAGGGGTCAGGAGTAAGTAATGTAGTCAGTGTTGGGCTCAGGAGTACACAACACACAGAGAACAGGGGTCAGGAGTAAGTAATGCAGTCAGTATTGGGCTCAGGAGTATATAACACACAGAGAACAGGGGTCAGGAGTAAGTAATGTAGTCAGTGTTGGGCTCAGGAGTATATAACACACAGAGAACAGGGGTCAGGAGTAAGTAATGCAGTCAGTGTTGGGCTCAGGAGTATATAACACACAGAGAACAGGGGTCAGGAGTAAGTAATGCAGTCAGTGTTGGGTTCAGGAGTACACAACACACAGAGAACAGGGGTCAGGAGTAAGTAATGTAGTCAGTGTTGGGCTCAGGAGAACACAACACACAGAGAACAGGGGTCAGGAGTAAGTAATGTAGTCAGTGTTGGGCTCAGGAGTATATAACACACAGAGAACAGGGGTCAGGAGTAAGTAATGTAGTCAGTGTTGGGCTCAGGAGTACATAACACACAGAGAACAGGGGTCAGGAGTAAGTAATGTAGTCAGTGTTGGGCTCAGGAGTATATAATACACAGAGAACAGGGGTCAGGAGTAAGTAATGAACAAAATGCAGGGGACGGGAGTGCTCATTGCACAGTAGGGGTCAGAAGTTCACAATGCAGGAGGCAGGGGTGTGTAATGCACCGTGCAGGGATCAGAATAGAGCAACATTTCCTCCGCAAACAATACTCTCCCCCACTTTACCCTTTCAGCAAAATTCCCCCCCTCTCCCCAAAATCTAGATACTAATATCTATGCTCACTCCTCCCAGAACAAATCTTTTCCCTCTCCCATATCTACCCCCCCCCCCCCACCTTCCACAGCAAAACTCCAGCAAAAATCTTATTCTACCCCCCCTTCCAGCGCTGATCCTCTCCTCATCTAATACAAATCCCTCCCACCCCCCCTCCCAGAATAAATCTACCACCCAACTCTTCCTTCTAGCACAAATATTTATTCCCGTCCCAAGAATCTCCACTCCCGGCACAAATCCTCTTCCCTCTACATCCCCCCTCCCAGCACAAATTCTATCCCAAACCCCCTGCCCTTCTAGTACAAATCATCTTTTCCCCAAATTCCCCCACCCCCGCAGCATATGTCCTCCCCCCCCCCCTCCATTCCCCAAACCAAAATTCAATACCAGGAGACGTTCTCTAAAAAGACATGTCAGAGCCAAGGAGGAGCCTAGGGGAAGCTTCACTGGGCTCTGATATTTACTATATCACTATTGTGACGGGCAGTCGGCCGGGGGGCAATGCTGGCTACTACAGTGTCAGGCAATCTTGGAGCCGGGAACCCGGGGCACGCCACAGGAGATGTGGACCCAGGGGCGGACTGACAACTCATGGGGCCCCCGGGCAATAGGGGATCATAAGGTCCCTGTGTCCTTGCCCAAACTCAAAAAGGCCTATGTAAAAGGTACCAGGAGCATCTCATGGGGCCCCCCACTGACCCCGGGCCCTCAGGCAGTGCCCAAGTTTCCAAATGGTCAGTCCGCCCCTGTGTGGACCACGTGCCCTGGGTGCCTGGCACTGACAATGCCCCTGCAACAATTATTTATTGGTTCAGTGAATCCAGAGTGTTCTGGAGGCCCATAGATCCCTCCCTTTCTCAGGGCATAAGTACAGTGAAATGGTTTATGGACTGAAGAATTGGCACAATCACCAGGGTGTAATTGCTAACTATGTGAAAAGGTATGCTGATTCATTCCTGGTTATGTCAGAGCTGGAAGACCTTTTTGTGAGCAGTACTGAAAGGTCATCTGTCCACACTCCAATGAAACTTTACATGGCCTGATCTTCACAAACAAAGCTTCAATACAGCTGAGTATGACCACCCATGGGCTTTATATAAAGAGATAAGATGATTTAGTCAATAATCCCTGGATTAGAGCAAAAAGAAAAAATTTGACCACCCATGGCCTAGAGAAGTTGCAACCTAAACGGGTTTCTTCTGGGGACAATCAGGCAGCACAGTGCACAGCGTGATCAGGAAGTGATCAGATTTTTTCGACTGCCATCTCCAGTCTGTAACAAGCCTTGTTGTTGACAGTTACAGCTTTTAAAGCCCTAAGGGACTTAACATAAAAAGAATTGGTCAACATGTTGCAAATGAACTCTGAAAAACAAAACAACCATGTAGCCCTGAGGCCAAATCCACGCACAGAAGGACATACCAGGCAGAATTCGACGTTCTTCAAATGTAGAAGTTCTATTATTACAGAACGGGTTCTAGGAGGAGACAACAGCTGAAAAACACTACCTTTTACCTGGTCAATTTCCGGGAGCTCTACGGAACAGAGAAAAACATATCAATCAATAGCTGTACATGAGTGTGAAAGTTCCTTCAGCCCAACCTTATCTGTTTTGGCTATCTGAAGCCATGAGAACAACCACAATTATATATTACTTGTTTATAACCATCTCGCTGCAGGAATGATAAGCACGTAAAGATGGTTTAGGGCAAAATGGGCCTCTATGCAAGGTAGCATCTTTGGCCACCCCCATTTCATTTGTAAGGGGAGGCCCCGCTTTGTTCCACGTGGCCAACATGCACAGCTGGGCTCCTCCTTTACATACAGGGATGCAGGACATCACCCTGGGGTTTAGCTCAAATCCACATACTGTTCACGTGCACAGATGATGGTCCTAGACCTCTACCCCACATCCCCTAGGCCACTGCACACACTAACTCCTTCATGACTGGAGATAGAAGTTCCAGAAGCCCAACTATCCATCCAGGGCCTATGAGACCCAGCAGCCCGGGCCACCTGATGCCTCGTACATGAGGCTGTTCTCTCTCACAGTCAGGGGACTCCTTTTCCTCCATAACCGACAAGGCTTGCGCCAGTAAAGCACATAACTAGACTCCCCAGGCAATGGCTTGTCTTTACCATTTCTCTCGCAGTATAGCGCCACACAGAGGCCTTCTTATCCCTAAGTAACTTCTTTACTCTGTACAAATTTAATAAACAACCCAATTCAGTACCAATAACTTTTCTAGATCATGGAAAACCATGGAAGAGCAAGATGGGTCACAGAATCTGATAAATGTCCTTAACATGGTTCCTTTATACTATGGGAAAAGTTCTGCACTGCCCCTCCCACAAAGGAGAGAGTACACTTGAACCCCTCAACTTTTGTCCCCCTTCTGTGGTGCCAAGAAATCTCTCCCCTCGACCCAAGCTCCTCCCATCTTGTAAAATGGAACTCACATGACAATTCAACTGCTAAGGAGTAGCAACTCTAAAAGGGGAAACTCTACCGACAATTTTGAGAAAAAAACAATATTTTGGACTTTTTGCTATTAAACATTTCCAGTAAAAAAATGTAAAAAATCAAATTTCGCCATAAATTTATGTCAAAATGTATTCTGCTCCGTGTCTTTGCTAAAAAAAAATCCCAATACGTGTAAATTAATTGGTTTACATGAAAGTTATAGCGTTTACAAATGGCGGAATAGATAATGGGATTTTTTTTTTCTACTAGTAGTGGCGGCGATCAGTGGCTTTTAGCGGGACTGCGGCGGACATTATGACACTGGGGGGGGAACTAACTTGGTGTCACTGACACCCCAGTGACCCCAATACAGTGATCAGTGCTAAAAAAAAGCACTGACACTGTACTAATGACACTGGGCCTTTTAGAGAGCCATGTTGGAGGATGTGATTTCCTGGTTGTGAGTAGTCAGGAGTAGAGTATATCCTTCCATTTGGAGGGACATGTTGGAGGATTCGATATCCCAGTGGTAAGTGTAACCAGGAAGGTAGGGAGGTGGTCAGGAGCAGAGTATTTTCTACCCTATGGAGGGTCATGTTGGAGATGAGATATCCCAATGTTTGCTGTAATCAGAATGGCAGACAGGAGGTAAGGAGCAGAGTATTTTCTACACTATGGAAGGTCATGTTGAGGTGAGATATCCCAACGGTGGTTGTAATCAGGCTATCAGATCAGGAGCAGAGAATTTACTATGTTGTGAAGGGTCATGAGGATAGTGTGATATTCCGAGGGTTAGTGTAATCAAGAAGGTAGAGAGATGATCAGGAGAGGAGTATTTTATAGCTTATGGAGGGTCATGTTGGAGGGTTGAATTGCAGCAGACAATGCACCCCTTATACTGAATACATTTAGGTTCACAAAGTCATCAGTGCCCAAAGGTGGTTGCTATGGGGCAATGAGGACACTTTAATTATTGAGGCCCAGTGATTTCCAGCCTTCTTGAACTTCTCCATTTCATTACACTCTACTAACATTTCAAAATAGACCCTTCATAAAATGTAACTGACTGAACCCCTGTTCATGCCATCAGAAAGGTAGAGAGAAAGGCAGGAGCAAAGTATTTTCTACTTTATGGAGAGTCATGTGGGAGGTTGTGATATCCCAGCAGTAGGCATAATTAGCAAGGTAGAGAGAAGGTCAGGAGTAGGGTATGTTTTACCCAATGGAGGGTCATGTTGGAGGGTATGATATCCCAATTGTGGATGCAATCAGAAAGATATAGAGAAAGTCAGGAGTATATTCTACCTTATAGAGGGTAATGTTGAAGGGTGTGATATCCTGGTTGTAGGTGTAACCAGGGAGGTTGCCAGAAATCTACAACTAAGATGGCCAGATCTGCATAGCTACACTTAGAAACCAAGACCAGACTATAAATGCTTAGGTGAGGTTTATTTACAGTGAAACAGAAAACATCCACGGCACACAGCAAACATAAAAGTAACATGAACAAAAACCTCAGTGATAGAATAAAACTAATAAACAGGAAACGTAACTAACAGCAAACTGTATACAACATATACAACATGGGGAACAGAGAAAAGCATGGAAAACTGGAGGTGAAGGGAGCAGGTGGGAAGGGCAAACCAAGGCTGGCATCAGGAACAAGGAGGAGCAGGTACAGGGCAGCAGGATACAGGGCATTGCGAACAAGGCAAGAACAGGATGACTGGCAACAGGCTCTGGCAGCAGCAAAGCAAGAGCAAAACTGGGTACAGGACACGAGCAGCAAAAACACTGGAGTAAGATGCACCAGTAGGGGAAGGACCTAAATACCCTCCCAGCAACCAGCATTGGGTGGAAACTGATTACTGGGGTCTGCTAGCTGCTGGGAGACACTCCCTGGTGGTCACCAGAACGACAACCCTCTGCCAAAGGAACCACTGTGCCACCAACTGATGATACAAATCCTGACAGTGGTAGACAGGAAGTAGAGAGAAGGTCAGGAGTAGAGTATATCCTTCCATTTGGAGGGACATGTTTGAGGGTTCGATATCCCGATGGTGAGTGTAACCAGGAAGGTAGAGAGAAGGTCAGAAGTAAAGTATATCCTTCCAAGTGGTGGGACATGTTGGAGGATTCGATATCCCGGTGGTGAGTGTAACAGGCAAGTAGAGAAGGTCAGGAGTATAGTATATCCTTCCATTTGGAGGGACATGTTGGAGGTTTCTATATCCCAATGGTGATGCAACCAGGAAAGTGGAGAGAAGGTCAGGAATAGAGTATTTTCTACCTTATGCAGGGTCATGTTAGAGGTGTGATATCCTGAGGGTGAGTGTAATCAAAAAACGTAGAGAGAAGATCAGAAGTAGAGTATATCCTTCCATTTGGAGAGACATGTTGGAGGATTCAATATCCCGGTGGTAAGTCTAACCAGGAAAGTAGAGAGAAGGTCAGGAGTAGAGTATTTTCTACAGTATGGAGGGTCATGTTAGAGGTGTGATATCCTGAGGGTGAGTGTAATCAAAAAACGTAGAGAGAAGATCAGAAGTAGAGTATATCCTTCCATTTGGAGGGTCATGTTGGAGGACGTGATATCCCGAAGGGAAGTTCTAGAACCTCAGCTTTTCCACAGGTGATTACCGCAATGCGATTTCTACATCGCTTGATAACACGTTGCAGCACTTCAAACCACCTTCACATCCAGCCAATCACTTTAATATCATTATGGTGCATGAAACCCAAAGCTTTGTAGATGTGAATAGAGGATTCATAAACAAAAAAATACAGTTTCACGTATTGGCATTTACATGCCTGACAGCTCACGGGGATGCTGATGAATTTTTTAGTCTCTCAGCATGAGCGGCAGCGAGGCGACATCCGTGACAGCCTGTTCTTTTATCAGCTTGAGACCTCCAGAACAGAAATAAACAGCTTTTGCCTGCACAGTACGATGAGGCTCTTAAGGCTGTCGGCGGGAATCTCAAGAATATGGATATTTTAGCAAATTCTTCAAATAGTGCAGCTGAGTAAGTCAGTACAAAAAAACACAGCAATTACCGCAGTTATCTGTTTGCGGCATCCGAGGACACGGGAGCAGGGACACACCCAGAGGTGGTACAGTGAATCTGGGCGCCATTTTGTATGGCTCTGCAAGGCACTAAGGCAATGGACCTACATTGTAGTATGCCGTAATGCATGGTAGTAATGTGCAGGGGCGGACTGACAATTTGGAAACTCTGGCACTGCCCGGGGGCCCGGGGTCAGTAGGGGGCCCCATGAGATGCCCCTGGTACCTTTTTCATAGGCATTTTTGAGTTTGGGCAAGGACACAGGGGCCCCATGATCCCCTATTGCCCCATGAGTTGTCAGTCCGCCCCTGGTAATGTGTTGTGCATTGCGTTAGAAATAAAGGGGTAACATGTGATGTCTTAATCACTGCGACGCGTTCTGATAGGTAGGTATTGCTGCTTTGGTGATCCATTACTTGAATAGGTGCTGGTTTCTAGAATGCTCATCCAAGAAACGTAATGACTATGCGATATGAAGGCGCTGCACTCCCAAAAGCCCAGTGTGTGATAATAGAAGGAGCCTCAGCCTCTGCTCCCCTTAAGCTCCACCCTCTGATGTGTTTTGACCCGACCCCATATAGAGGTGACTATAACTAAGCGCCAGGGGCAGGGCGGGGTGAAATGCGTCAGGGGGCGTGGCTTAATATCAAGGTCCTACCTTTTCCCAGAGGTTATGTTACTCCATGTGCTGGCATCCATCTTGGATTTCTGCTGAGCATGGTGGGAATCCTTTATGCCTTCAGGTCTCTGAGGTCCATCCCCCAGAGGGGTGTGGCTGATGACATATAAGCCTGTGGTCCGCACATGCTCTTTGCACTTATAACTCTGTTCTGACTCTCGTGACTCTCCTGGAATCTGACTCAGCTTGTGACTCGACTATTCTTTGTGTTCTCCTTTGATCTGACCCTCCGTTGCTGAACCCGGCTCGTGACCTGTGATTCTCGTCTGCTGTCCTGTACCGTTTTGTCCCGTTGTTGTCGACCCGGCCTGCCCGACTACTCTATTGTCTTTTCCACCAGCTACACGCCATTGGCGGTGGCCATTACCGCAACTGAGGTGTCTCGGGGGCCGCGACCTGGTTCCTGGCTGCGTCAAGTCCATCCCCACCATCAGGGGCCCTGGTGAAGGGCAGCCTGGGACTTAGACTCCGCGCCCTGAGGGACTTCGGTCTGTGGGTGGTGGTTGTCGTCAGCCAGTGCGTTACATTGTTATTAGGCCTGCCTGTCCGTTCCTCAGCTCCTGCCCTGACACTTAAGAGGAGCCAAAGCTGAGGCCGCTTCTCATTATTATTACACTCTTGGCTGTTGGGAGTGCGGCAATAAAGACCGCACTCTTGTAGCTGCCTGCTTTTTGTCTCCCTTTGGATACAAAGAAAACAAACAGAAGCGCAGTGGCCTAGTGCATTATCATAAAAAATATTTATTAAAAGGATAAAAAGTAAGTGTTGCACTCAAAATCAGGGGTGGACTGACAACTCATGGGGCCCCCAACAGGGGGCAGGACTGACAACTCATGGGGTCCACGGGCAATAGGGGATCATGGGGCCCTGTATCCTCGCCCACACCCAAAAAGCTTATGAAAAAGCCAATGAAAGGTAACAGGGGCATTTCATGGGGCCCCCTACTGACCCCGGGCCCTCGGGCAGTGCCCGAGTGCTTGAATGGTCAGTCCGCCCCTGGCCCCCGAGCAATAGGGGATCAAGGGGCTCCTGTGTCCTTGCCCACACTCAAACCACACCCAAAAAAGCCTATGAAAGGTACCAGGGGCATCTCATGGGGTCCCCTACTGATCCCGGGCCCTCGGGCAGTGCTCGAGTGCTCGAATGGTCAGTCCGCCCCTGCTCACAATTGACATACAGGACAAAGACACATCACACTAAACAGCGGTGTCCAATCCACACTGCATATAAATCCATAATTGGAATCCTGGACTTCCAACAGGCTAACGCGTTTCGAGGTCTCAGCCTCTTCCTCAGAGCCAAGTTGGTGCCGGTGCGCCATCTGTTTGTTTTCTTTGTATCCAGTGACTTTGGACTACCCCAGTCCGTTGAGTGCATTTTCCAGGACATCAGAATTGTTACCATAGCCTTTGCTGAGTCCATCCCCAAGCGCAGGAGTACAGAATTTGCTGTGTTTTTTTGCCTTCCTTTGTCTGACTGAACCTGGGATGGATCTGTCCCGTAGGAAGTCATTGCAATGAGACAATCGCCTTGGTGTGTAAATGTCTTTGTAGTGCTGCACAATGCTTGTGTATGACCTTCATCACGCCACAGTCTGATGCTGTATATCTTGCAACTCTATTGTGGTCACTTATTTCTTTCCCTATCCTCAATTCTCACCAAAGTGTCACACTGGACCATCGAATTGGGGCAGAATCTGGTTGCTTATGGCCTCCTCTTCTGTTCCTCTCCCTATATGCAAGGTTTGGAAACTTGGTATGGATGAAATTTGATTTCAGCGGTTGTTGACTGCAGAGAAACAAAGGCAGGCACACAGAATGTGAAGACGCAGCAAAAAAATCACTAAAGTGGATATAAACTCTACCTGGATGACATTTAGATTGCAAATGGTCAGTCCGCCTCTGATCAGAACTAAGATGTATAGTCAGCAGCCCTGGGAGGTGTTTGAAAACAGAAAAAAGCAGTTCTGGCTTTAATACTAACCTCCTTCCTGTCAATGTTCCCTGCAGTAATTGCTTTCCAAAGTCCTCAGTCCCCCGAATTGCATGACCCCGGATGTCATTCGGCCCACGACAATGAAATACTGTGGGCAGAATCTGGTTGCTTATGGCCTCCTCTTCTGTTCCTCTCCCTATATGCAAGGTTTGGAAACTATTCTCACTTGGTATGGATGAAATATGATTTCAGCAGTTGTTGACTGCAGAGAAACAAAGGCAGGCACACAGAATGTGAAGACGCAGCAAAATAATCACTAAAGTAGATATAAACTCTACCTGGATGACATTCAAATTGCTCTGTACATGGTGTGTCATAAAATATTACTGGTTTGTTTTTCCTTTTGGAAAATGTTTTCACTTTTTTTTAATCTTTTTTGCATTGAGCTTTGCCATAGCTGCTTGCAGTGCCCACCAGAAACACGTGATAAAGGAGTGACAATGCTGGACTCCTGGAGTGTACTAAGGGGGGGGGGGATTTGTATAGCTGGGATGCAGGGTGTCTGTAATAAGAATGGCTGAGGGGGATTAGGAGCTATGGGGGTGGTCTGTACTGAGAAGGGACTGGGAGAAGAATATGTACTGGGGGTGGATTCATATGAACCACACCTACTTTGCACCTGCATGAAGACTATACTGTACTTATACTACATGCAGGTCACCTGGGACATCTTAAAGGGCCCCAACGGTAGCCGGCAGAAGAATATCTCAAAGAACTGTAATTATTACTCTGCGAGCCCCTTTTATTCCCCTGCTCCCCCTCCTCTACCATCCCTCTTTTCTTTTGGACACAGCATACCCAGTCGGTCTAGGACTAGCATTGCCACCATAAATGCGCTCTGGCAGTATATTTTCAAAACTCGGTAGATTAAACTCTACTACTTCTCACTGCTGCACTTGAGGCGGCCTTGCTACTGTTTGTGCTCATCTGGATGCCAAACGTCACGTCATTCCTAGTCCCTACTGTTAATCACTTTGTGTGCAATACTTGTAACAATACTTTTGTTTGCATGTAAATTGGGTTGTTCCTATTGTTACTCTATTTTTTGCTTGCCTAGTTACCATTGGGTGACAGTATATTACGTTTGCCTTTACTACGTGATTTGCTGCCTGTTTTCTTTGATATAACACAACTATTGGGTACTAAGTATTTCCTTCGGTGATATCCTGTGATATTGTACAGTCATGGCCGAAATTGTTGGCACCCTTGATATTTTTCCTGAAAATCAAGTATTTCACACAAAAAAGGTATTGCATTAACACATGTTTTGCTATACACATGTTTATTCCCTTTGTATGTATTGGAACAAATATAAAACAGAGGCAGAAAAGCAAATATGACATAATGTCACACAAAACCCCAAAAATGGGCTGGACAAAAGTATTGGCACCCTTAACTTAATATTTGGTTGCACACCCTTTGGAAAACATAACTGAAATCAGTCGCTTCCTATAACCATCAATAAGCTTCTGACACCTCTCACCCGGAATTTTGGACCACTCTTCCTTTGCAAACAGCTCCAGGTCTCTCTTATTGGAAGGACACCTTTTCCCAACAGCAATTTTAAGATCTCTCCACAGGTGTTCAATGGGATTTAGATCTGGGCTCATTGCTGGCCACTTCAGAACTCTCCAGCGCTTCTTTGCCATCCATTTCTGAGTGCTTTTTGACGTATGTTTGGGGTCATTGTCCTGCTGGAAGACCCAGGATCTTGGACGCAAACCCAGCTTTCTGACACTGGGCCCTACAGTGCGACCCAAAATCCTTTGGTAATCCTCAGATTTCATGATGCCTTGCACACAGTCAAGGCACCCAGTGCCAGAGGCAGCAAAACAACCCCAAAACATCATTGAACCTCCACCATATTTTACCGTAGGTACTGTGTTTTGTTCTTTGTAGGCCTCATTCCGTTTTCGGTAAACAGTAGAATGATGTGCTTTACCGAAAAGCTCTATCTTGGTCTCATCTGTCCACAAGACGTTTTCCCAGAAGGCTTTTGGCTTACTCAAGTACATTTTGGCAAACTGTAGTCTTGCTTTTTTATGTCTCTGTGTCAGCAGTGGGGTCCTCCTGGGTCTCCTGCCATAGCGTTTCATTTCATTTAAATGTCGACGGATAGTTCGCGCTGACACTGATGCTCCCTGAGCCTGCAGGACAGCTTGAATGTCTTTGGAACATGTTTGGGGCTGCTTATCCACCATCTGGACTATTCTGCGTTGCAATCTTTCATCAATTTTCCTCATCCGTCCACGACCAGGGAGATTAGCTACAGTGCCATGGGTTGCAAACTTCTTGATAATGTTGCGCACTGTGGACAAAGGCAAATCTAGTTCTCTGGAGATGGACTTGTAACCTTGAGATTGTTGATATTTTGCCACAATTTTGGTTCTCAGGTCCTCAGACAGTTCTCGTCTCCTCTTTCTGTTGTCCATGCTTAGTGTGGCACAGACAGACACACAATGCAAAGGTTAAGTGAACGTCTCTCCTTTTTATCTGCTTTCAGGTGTGATTTCTATATTGCCCACACCTGTTACTTGCCCCAGGTGAGTTTACAGGAGCATCACATGCTTGTAACATTCTTATTTATCCGCAGTTGTGAAAGGGTGCCAATACTTTTGTCCAGCCCATTTTTGGAGGTTTGTGTGACATTATGTCGAATTTGCTTTCTTTCCTCCCTTTTTTTGTTTTGTCCCAATACACACAAAGGGAATAAACATGTGTATAGCAAAACATGTGTTAATGCAATACGTTTCGTGAGAAATACATGATTTCCTGGAGAAATATCAAGGGTGCCAACAATTTCGGCCATGACTGTATGTCTGTACACTCAACCTGGTGTGTCGGAGGGGCTGAGGTTCTTGAGAAGGTCGAGGCAAATAAAAAAGGACCCATGCTATCCAGCGGCTCCTACGGGTTAGGTACTACATGTGTCTTGTGCCAAGTGTGTTTACAGTATAATTGGTGCTTATCACAGTATTCTCCGCAGGAGTTGTCAGGTTGTCACACTATAAATAGAATGTACTAAAACTTCTAACCAGCTAAACAAATACATAAAAACTTTTATTGATGAACATCTCAGGGGCAGACTGACAACTCACGGGGCCACCGGGCAATAGGGGATCATGGGGCCCCTGTGTCCTCGCCCACACCCAAAAAAACCAATGAAAGGTACCAGGGGAATCTCATGGAGCCCCCTACTGACCCCGGGCCCTCGGCAGTGCCCGAGTGCTCGAATAGTCAGTCCGCCCCTGGAACATCCCCGTCTTGGCCGTGTTTGTGCCCCGTATTATGATCAATCTTCCAGTGCCAGGTGGGATTCTTATCAAAGTTGTTGCAGGTATACCCAAATCACACTCACGTGGTTACACCCACTTTCCGCTGGCCACACCCACTTTTTGCCTCCTTTAAAAATGTTCTCTTTTTGTCAAGTTTAACCACATCCCGACCATCCTATAGCAGATATACTGCTACAGGGCGGCAAGGGTGCGCAAAATCACGTTTAAAGATATGTGATTTTGTATTTCCAGGTAGGGGGCGCGTGCAAGCCGTGTGTGCCCTACCCGTGCCCTACCCGCGCTGATGTTCGCTGCCGCGGCTGTCAATCACCGGGTCCCGCTCGGTGATTACCTGCCGGCACCCGGTGATTACCGAGCATCTCCGACAGGGAGGAGGACTGCTTTGTTTACTAACAGTCCTCCCTGTCAGCTCAGGCACACTGCTCTGGATGGCTGTGCACAGAGCCATCCAGAGCAGTGTGCTTACAGTGAAGCACACTTACTTTGACAAAACATCCTGAAAGCTGATTGGTTTCTAGGCAGAACTGCACCAGATGTTGCACTCTCCAGCAAATCAAACCCTGTGTCTCAGCGGGGAGGAATCCTCTATTCACCATGCTTGTGTGGATGGAGGAATCAGCTTTTTTTCTTTCATTCAGTGCAATGGCTGAACAAAAAAAAAAAACGACCCATCTACGGCCAACCTCAGACAGGAAGTGGCCAGATCACCAGGTGAAAATAAAGGTAAAAAGGAAAACTGATGCGGCCACCACATCTAACAACTGGCAAGCTGCAACATATTACATTTTGGATTTTGGGTTTATTACCGCTTTAGATTACAGAAAAAAAAAATCAAAAGGTCCACATCACTACTTTATTAACCTGGGATTACGTAAGTGTTCCTGTCCTCCGCGTCGACAATTTTGGATTAGACTTTGCTGATTTCTAGCATTACTGTGAAACAAACACAAGGCGGAGTGTTGACTCTTTCATGCATTTACCATGTCAGGTTATAAATTAATCCCCGGTCTGTCCCCGTCAGTTGCTGGGGACATTCTGCACGTCTGCTCTCATGTGAACATGTGAACATGGAGTGACCAACGGCCCTCCTGAACTGGATGGTCAACATTCCTGAACACAGAACATTTCCTTCTGATAAAGGAATATATGAATATGTAGAGGGATAAATAAGTCATCTCCATATTTACAGGCTGGGAGTAAAACCAGCCATAGATGATGAGATTTTCTTCGGTTGCAGGTAAGAAAATCACTTGATTCCCCCATCAACACCTGCAGAGCTTTTGTATTCTCCCGGCAGGGGGGCATGGGGAGCCATCCCAGCCGGGAGAACGCAATGATTATTGCTAGTGGCCACAACCACCGGCAGTAATCACATGCCGAAAGTCCGACATGCTGGTTGTACCCAAGTCGATAGATGGATCGACTGTGGTACAATCAGCTTGCCTACAGATGCTTTGACCAGGGACCAGCCAAGAATCGAACCATCTATGGCTGGCTTAAGCAGTGGTGTATTTAGGTTTCATGCTGCCCTAGGCAACACAAAAATTGGATCCCCCTATTGACCAACACACCAGCCCACCTTAGAGAGCCTTCCACTACCACCACCCCCATACACTGGCAACCACTACCCCGTCAAGAGATAAGACACTCACCTTCACAGCTCCGGACATCCCCAGGAACAAGAGTCAGGCTCTGCATACACCACCAAGCAGCCCACAACCTTTCTCAGATACCACCTGGTCCCCGAGCTGCGTGTATCCCGTCTTCCTTTCCTTCTTTCAGGGGACAGCGCTGCCCCCCTGAAAAATGCTGCTACCCCCCTGAAAAATGCTGCTGCCCCCCCTAAAAAATGCTGCCCTAGGCAAATGCCCTGTTTGCCTTGTGGTAAATACACCCCTGGGCTTAAGACCATATTATTGTAAAGTTCCTCCCACACAGTGAAAGTCTATCGTCAGGTCTGACTGATAGAAAACAATGGAATCTCTGTGTAGTTGAGATTTTATCTTAGCGGTGGTCGATCGGGGAGTGATTGCAGATCCATACAGAAAGTCGGGGAGCATCTAAAAATCTGTATCCAGAATACAGCAATGGATGGATCTGGTGACACTGGCTGAAAACAACGGATTCTTAGTATCTCTATGGCAGCCCATTAACGATTTATTTGAGTTCAATCAACCAGCAGGTTGAACAAAAAGGTAAAAAAGAAAAAAGCCGATGTGAATGTGAATGGGGGAATCCTCCTGCTGTACTATTGTTTTCTGAAGGCTCCTCACCGGCAGAATAGAATCATCATAACCAGTGGCACTGATTATTTGGGAAAAACCCAATAGGCTGGTTGTACACAAGTCAATAGTGCAACAAGCAAGCCCATACATAGATCTAAATTTGCCCGGTCCCTGCTGATCTGGACGAAGTTCAATCCATGTATGGCCAGCCTATGCTCTTACAGTCTTATTACAGAAGTTTGAGAGTTTTCAAAAATATCCAAAACCAAGAAGAAAAATTTACTATATTTCAGCTTACCAGTCCTTAGATGTGGTGGCTGCATTAGTTTTGTATTTTGAGGCTTCTTTCCCTTTATGTTCACTTGGTGTTGGTCTTGGGGTGACAACACTCACTCACTGTAATGTATCTGGAGCAGTGTTGTCATCCTAAGACAGGAAGTGTTCTATGGCTACAGAATTACTCCTACCTACAGCACGCTGGCCATACATTAATGGAAATTCGCCTGTTTCAGCAGGAAGGGGTTGAATTTTGATCCGTGCATGTCCATTCCTGTTCATGAGACTCTATCGATCTATCAATCGACTTCTCATGAACCAACTTTTTTGAAAATTGTGCTTAGATCAGTGAATGCAGTCAATCTGCCGCAGCACTGATCAGTATCAGTCACTCCCGCTGTCAGAATACCATACAGCAGGGAGGATTCCCCAACCACCTCGAGTGTGTGGATGGGAGAATTGGTTCTATTTTTTTTTTTGTACGTTGTGGTTTGGCTGTAAAAAATGATGTGGGACATACCCGTGGGACATCATTTCTCACAACCAGGGCACATTATGGAAGACACAAGTGGTTCTTAAAGGGAACTTAAAAACTACTCAGGAAAGGAAAACTTTTGAACTAAAACCTGCCATAGATGGATCGGATCTCGGCTAGTTCAGCAGGGGCTGACTGAGATTCGATATTTCTTTGGGCAGTCTGGTTGTGCTGAAGTCAATCCATCGATTTCCTCCAGTACAAACAGTCTGTTGGATTCTTTGCAAGCTTGTCCTGAAAATTTGGATGTTAGTGCAAATAAAAAAAAGTATCACGGACAAAAGTCTCCTTTTTATGCAGTTGAAAGTTGCAAAACGGAGCCAACGTTCGGTAGACAGGATACTCTACATATTACTTTGTACAATAGTAATAAAAAGTAAATAAATCTTCATTTCACCTGCTTGTGATAGAAAAGGTCAGAGTCAGAGGTACAGTTTTGGCATTTGTTGGGTGTCAATGTCTCAAGATGGCTTTTGGAAAGAGGCTCCAGCAATATGTTGTTGAACCCCTTTTCCGTTGGTGACCTCTGTAAATGCTGTGGTTGAAAAAGTGCCATCTGCAGAAAACTGATTCATTCTAGTTGATTAAAGCACCATCTCTGGAATTGTGAATCCTTCTAGCTGAAAAGGAGCACCATTTGTGGCATTGTGAATCCTTCCAGTTGGTTATATCGCCACCTGTGGCATGGTGAATCCTTCCAGTTGGTTATATCGCCACCTGTGGCATGGTGAATCCTTCCAGTTGGTTATATCGCCACCTGTGGCATGGTGAATCCTTCCAGTTGGTTATATCGCCATCTGTGGGATGGTGAATCCTTCCAGTTGGTTATATCGCCATCTGTGGCATGGTGAATCTTTCCAGTTGGTTAAATCTCCATCTGTGGCATGGTGAATCTTTCCAGATGGTTATATCGCCATCTGTGGCATGGTGAATCCTTCCAGTTGGTTATACCGCCATCTGTGGCATGGTGAATCCTTCCAGTTGGTTATATCGCCATCTGTGGCATGGTGAACCTTTGCAGTTGGTTATATCGCCATCTGTGGCATGGTGAATCCTTCCAGTTGGTTATATCACCATCTGTGGCATGGTGAATCTTTCCAGTTGGTTAAATCGCCATCTGTGGTATGGTGAATCTTTCCAGTTGGTTAAATCGCCATCTGTGCCATGGTGAATCCTTCCAGATGTTAAAGGTGCCATTGGTGGTATGGCGAATCATTCCAGTTGATAGAGGCGTCATTTGTGGCATGGCCTTCCTGCTGGTAAAGACAACATTCAGTTGGAAGGAGCCATTTGTGGTGCAGTGAGTCCTTCCAGTTAGTAAAGGTTCCATCTGTGGCATGGGCTTTCACTTGGTAAAGGCTTCATCTGTGGTGTTGTGAACCCTTCCAGTTGGTAAAGGTGCTGCCTGTGTCAAGCAGAATTCTTCCATTTGAAAAGGGCACCATCTGTAGCATAACTTTCCAGTTGGTAAAGGTGCCATCTGTGGTAAATTGAACCCTTCCATTTGAAAAAGGTGGCATCTTTGGCAAGGTGAATCCTTCTGGTTGGTAAAGGTGTCATTTGTGGCTTGATGAATTCTTCTAGCTGATAAACGCACCCTCTGTGGTGTAGTGATTCCTTCTAGTTGAACAAGGTGCTATCTGTGGTGTGGTAAATCCTTCCAGCTGGCTAAGAATCCATCTGTGACATGGTGGAACATCTGTGAGTCCTTACAGTTGGTAAAGGCACCGTCTGTGGAATGGTGTATCCTCCTAGTGGAAAAAGGCTCCATACATGGTATGGTGAATCCTTCTAGTTGAAAGAGGCACCATCTGTGGCATCATAAATCTTTACAGTTGGTAAAGGAGCCACTTGAGGCATGTTGAGTACTTCCAGTTGGTAAAGGCGCCATCTGTGACATGGTCTATCCATCCAGTTGGAAAATTTGCCATTTGTGGCACAGTGAGTACTTCCAGTTAGAAGAGGCGCTACTTGTGGTGTGGTGAATCTTTTCAGTTAGTGAAAGTACCATCTGTGGCATGACAAATGGTGAATCCTTCAAGATGGAAAATGAACCATCTGTGGCAAAGTGAACCATTTCAGTTGGTTAAAACGCCATCTGTGTCATGATGAGTACTTCCAGTTGGTAAAGGAGCCATTTGTGGCATGGTGAGTCCTTCAGTTGGTTTAGTCGCCATCTGTGACCTGGTGTAGCCTTCTAGTTGGTAGTGGCGCCACTTGTGGCATAGTGTGGTGAATCTTCAGCTAGTGAAAGTTCTATCTGTGGCATGGCAAATGGTGAATCCTTCAAGATGGAAAATGAACCATTTATGGCAAGGTAAACCTTTTTAGTTGGTTAAAACGCCATCTGTGGCATGATGAGTCCTTCAGTTGGTTAAGTCGCCATCTGTGACCTGGTATAGCCTTCTAGTTGGTAGAGGCGCCACTTGTGGCATAGTGTGGTGAATCTTCAGCTAATGAAAGTTCCATCTGTGGCATGGCAAATGGTGAATCCTTCAAGATGGAAAAGGCACCATCTGTGGCTTGACCTTCCAGTTGGTAAAGGCACCATCCGTGGTATGGTGAATCCTTCTAGTTGAAAGAGGCACCATCTGTGGCATCATAAATCTTTACAGTTGGTAAAGGAGCCACTTGAGGCATGTTGAGTACTTCCAGTTGGTAAAGGCGCCATCTGTGACATGGTCTATCCATCCAGTTGGAAAATTTGCCATTTGTGGCACAGTGAGTACTTCCAGTTAGAAGAGGCGCTACTTGTGGTGTGGTGAATCTTTTCAGTTAGTGAAAGTACCATCTGTGGCATGACAAATGGTGAATCCTTCAAGATGGAAAATGAACCATCTGTGGCAAAGTGAACCATTTCAGTTGGTTAAAACGCCATCTGTGGCATGATGAGTACTTCCAGTTGGTAAAGGAGCCATTTGTGGCATGGTGAGTCCTTCAGTTGGTTTAGTCGCCATCTGTGACCTGGTGTAGCCTTCTAGTTGGTAGTGGCGCCACTTGTGGCATAGTGTGGTGAATCTTCAGCTAGTGAAAGTTCTATCTGTGGCATGGCAAATGGTGAATCCTTCAAGATGGAAAATGAACCATTTATGGCAAGGTAAACCTTTTTAGTTGGTTAAAACGCCATCTGTGGCATGATGAGTCCTTCAGTTGGTTAAGTCGCCATCTGTGACCTGGTATAGCCTTCTAGTTGGTAGAGGCGCCACTTGTGGCATAGTGTGGTGAATCTTCAGCTAATGAAAGTTCCATCTGTGGCATGGCAAATGGTGAATCCTTCAAGATGGAAAAGGCACCATCTGTGGCTTGACCTTCCAGTTGGTAAAGGCACCATCCGTGGCATGACCTTCCAGTTGGTAAAGGCACCATTCGTGGCATGACCTTCCAGTTGGTAAAGGCACCATCCGTGGCATGACCTTCCAGTTGGTAAAGGCACCATCCGTGGCATGACCTTCCAGTTGGTAAAGGCACCATCCGTGGCACGACCTTCCAGTTGGTAAAGGCGACATCCGTGGTGTGGTGAAGCTATACAGTTGGCAAAGACGTTAGCTTTATATTGGCACATATCTTGTTCCCGGTGGCTAGAAGAAGAATCAGATATGTGTCTGTGAATCTCGTGCTGCCCAGAACAGGCACCGACTGTGTTCACACACCAGCGGGGGCAGGGTACCTAACATCAGGCATTGACATGGAAATTAGAATTTTATCTGGGACTGGAATTGTCCTCTTCAGAGGAGCCTGATGGTCTGCCATCCTAAGAAATATTTGCCTGATTGCGCTCATCGGCTTCTAATGTGTAGAGAAGGGTTAGAATCCCAATGTGTTTGTTTTTTGCCATCTGTGTCCCATTGGTGAGATTTCCTTTCACTTCCTGTTCTGGAGACACCACAGGAAGGGAAAGAAATAAATCAACACAGTTGTCACCAGAGCAGGTGTGTCCACAATAGAAAATTTCCTCTTTTTTTCCCGTTCTGGGGACAACTGATTAATTTTGGATCTCCATTCACATCCTTCGCCTGTACTAGGCGGTACCCAGGACAAATAGAGAGGTAAAGTCTCACTAGTAAGTTAAAAAAAAAAGTTTTGACTGTAGTTGCACTTTAAGTGAGGACACCAGTAATACAAAACTAATTATTGGGAGAACACTGCCTCCTGCTGCTAAATTTTGGGTACTGCAGCAGCAAAATTATTATTATTTTTTTTTCATCTTGCTAGAAAACACAGGGGTAGTGAAAAATAAATGTTTGTATATGTGAGCTATTTAGGCCATTGAGCTGCATTGCACTATAGATACAAGTTCTCTTTATTTATTGCAATGTTGCACAAAACATGTGTTATTATGTGTAGAAAAATCTTCACCTATTAAAAACATTCAATAACAGATGCAAGAACGCATGCGGATACAGCAACCTCTATGTATCATTTACAATTTAGGCCATTTATCTAAAGCAGGGGTCTCCAAACTGCAGCCCAGGGGCCAGATGTGACCTTTTGCCTGCTTTTACCTGGCCCTTGGGGGATTATTCTCCCCACTGTCAGCAATGATGGGGCACTATTCCTCCCACTGACACCAATGATGGGGCACTATTCCTCCCACTGATACCAATGATGGGGCACTATTCCTCCCACTGACACCAATGATGGGGCACTATTCCTCCCACTGATACTAATGATGGGACACTATTCCTACCACTGACACCAATGATGGGGCACTATTCCTCCCACTGACACCAATGATGGGGCACTATTCCTCCCACTGATACCAATGATGGGACACTATTCCTCCCACTGATACCAATGATGGGGCACTATTCCTCCCACTGACACCAATGATGGGACACTATTCCTCCCACTGACACCAATGATGGGACACTATTCCTCCCACTGACACCAATGATGGGGCACTATTCCTCCCACTGACACCAATGATGGGGCACTATTCCTCCCACTGACACCAATGATAGGGCACTATTCCTCCCACTGATACCAATGATGGGACACTATTCCTCCCACTGACACCAATGATAGGGCACTATTCCTCCCACTGATACCAATGATGGGGCACTATTCCTCCCACTGACACCAATGATGGGGCACTATTCCTCCCACTGACACCAATGATGGGGCACTATTCCTCCCACTGACACCAATGATGGGGCACTATTCCTCCCACTGACACCAATGACGAGGCACTATTCCTCCCACTGATACCAATGATGGGGCACTATTCCTCCCACTGACACCAATGATGAGGCACTATTCCTCCTCCTCCTGCCAATGGGTGTTATCTTTTTTTTTTTTTTACCCCCCCGACCACTAAGTCTGAGGTATTTTCTACTCCCACTGGCCACAGTCTGGCCTTCCTAAAGTCTAAAGGACAGCAAACAGACCCTTTGCTTAGAAAGTTTGGAGACCCCTTGTCTAGTAGATAAGAAGTAGTGCTTTGGAATCCTATAGTGGGACTAATAGATGGTGCACAGTGGGGGGACACTATGAAGTGGTCTTAGTAGACCGCGCACAAGTGTGAAGTGTGTATTTGCTTTGGAAAAATATTTTTTTTTGGATGTTGCTGCATTATAGAAAACTATTAGTTTAGTTTTTTACATTTTGGAATGGGGTGCCTCGAGGGTGTGCATCATTGTAAAGGGTGCCTTGACTGACAAAAGGTCGAGAAACACTGGCCTAGATGATGAATGAAGTCCTGTGCTACCTCTCATCCCCCCCCCTCCCCTGGCGTTGCCAATCAAGATGGCCAAACATCCCGAACTCTGAAAAAAGACACTGCATCCCCGAAGGAGAGGTCAGTATAGTTCCACTTCAAATAATACTGATATAAATATACTTATGATAGATGAATGAATAGAGCCCCTACTGAGCATGCCTCTGCGGAAAATGCTGCTGCGAATTGCAAGGCGGTGGCTTGGCGTTGCCAGCCTGTGACCAGCAGGATCTCTAAGAAAGAAAGTTTTCAACAGGCTTACAATGATGAATTGCTTAGCTTGTGTTCCGACGCCAAACATACCAAAAAATAGCTCTCTGCACAGGCTACGTACAGCGATGATGTCACTGCCACTTTTACAAGGCAATATCTGGGTTTGCAAAGGCATTTCCTGCACACCAAGCGGGTTTATGTCCTTTGTGGCTGTGGAGGAATATATTTCATTGAAGGTTTTTGTGCACGGAGCTCAGCTTTAAGTTGCTTTTTCTTTTCTGTCCGCCCCATTGCTGGCCCAGCTGTGAGGCTAAGAGACAATGACGGCAGTCCTGAGTCACACAACCCAAACACACCCTGCAGCTATTAACCTCTGAGACACAACGCTGTCACGACTGAGACTGTTCCAGATATGGGACCTCTACAACAGATCATATTCAATCGTATGATTTCTCTTTACAACCTGAGTGTGGTGAATAGCAAGCGAACACGGTGACATCATCACCACACGCAAGTGAAAGACTGCACATTGACATGTCTGCAGTAACGCACTCTACATGTGTAAATGGGCCCCTAACGTTTCGAGACGTTTGCTAGAAATGGAGGTATTTGACAAAGTATTCATCCCGAGGGAAGATGTTTTTTAGTGCACACCTGCCAAAGCTATGGGACCCCGAGGACCACCTACCTCTGTAAATATGTCAGCCAAACTCTTCTGTTCTAGCTTTGAATGAACTGAGAAGAGCTGGATCAAAATGCAGCAACACATAGATCCCGACTGTCCTGGAGGGTCTGTCCCGGATTTGCAGGGTCTGTCCCGGATTTGGTGGGTCTCACCCTGATTTCAAGGGTTTCTCCCTGATTTTGTAGGTTTGTCCAGGATTTGGAGGGACTAACTCAGATTTGGAAGGCCTGTCCTGGAATTGGAGGGTCTCTCCCTGATTTGGAAGGTCTGTCCTGGATTTGGAGGGTCTGTCTTTGATTTGGAGGGTCTTACCCTGATTGTGAGGGTCTCTCCTGGATTTGGTGGGTCTGTCCTGGATTTGGAGGGTCTCATCCTGATTTTGAAGTCTCTCCCTGATTTGGCTGGTCTGTCCCGGATTTGGAGGGTCTCACCCTGATTTTGAAGGTCTCTCCCTGATTTGGCTGGTCTGTCCTGGATTTGGAGGGACTGTCTCTGATTTGAAGGGTCTGTCCTGGGTTTGGAGGATCTGTCCCCGATTAGGAGGGAATATCTTGGAATTGGAGGGCTTGTCCTTGATTTGGATGGTTTTTCCTGGATTTGGACAATCTGTCCCAGAATTATTTATTTATTTTATTTATTTCAGGTACTTATATAGCACTGTCAATTTATGCAGCGCTTTACATATATATTGTACATTCCCATCAGTCCCTAACCCTCAAGGGGCGTACAATCTAAGGTCCCTAACCCTCAAGGGGCGTACAATCTAAGGTCCCTAACCCTCAAGGGGAGTACAGTCTAAGGTCCCTAACCCTCAAGGGGCGTACAATCTAAGGTCCCTAACCCTCAAGGGGCGTACAATCTAAGGTCCCTAACCCTCAAGGGGCGTACAATCTAAGGTCCCTAACCCTCAAGGGGCGTACAATCTAAGGTCCCTAACCCTCAAGGGGCGTACAATCTAAGGTCCCTAACCCTCAAGGGGCGTACAATCTAAGGTCCCTAACCCTCAAGGGGCATACAGTCTAAGGTTCATAACCCTCAAGGGGCGTACAACCTAAAGTCCCTAACCCTCAAGGGGCATACAAGGTCCCTAACTCACATTCATACGTACACATACTAGGGCCAATTTGGACAGGATCCAATTAACCTACCAGCATGTCTTTGGAGTGTGGGAGGAAACCAGAGTACCCGGAGGAAGCCCACGCAGGCACAGGGAGAACATGCAAACTCCAGGCAGGTGGTGCTGTGGCTGGGATTTGAACCAATGACCCTAGTACTGTCAGGCGGAAGTGCTAACCATTTAGCCACTGTGCTGCCCATAATTAGGGGGGGCTGTCTTAGATTTTGGAAGGCCTGTCCTTGATTTGGAGGGTTTGTTACAGATTTGGAGGGACTGTCTCTGATTTGGAGGGTCTGTTTTGGATTTTGAGGGTCTCTCCCTGATTTTGAGGATTTCTCCCTAATTTCGAGGGTCTGTCCCTGATTTGGAGGTTTTGTCTTGGATTTGGAGGGTGTGTCCTGGATTTGGAGGGACTGCCCCTGGTTTGGAACAAAGTCCCTCTGTCCTTCTTTCCTTCTCATTTGTCCCTGCATAAAGTCTAAAGTATATACCTGCATATATAATGCACTATTGATCAATCAATAAGTGTTTTGCAGTGCTGACCCTTTGATCCAATATCTAAATTGTTGCATTTCAGTAGGTGGTGTAAAGGAATAATAGTGGTAAAAAGCACTTGTGGGTTTATAGCCCCACTCTGAGCTAAAAGTAATTTTTTCCCATCTTTCCCTCCCACCCCCTCTAACCCATCCTAGTAGACATCTTTTTTTCCCATACTCATCTACTCTCAGTACCACCTCCAAGTCCAGAATCCAAACTGATTCTCGGTGAAGGGACCACCATTCCAGCAATGTGATGCAACCCCCCACTGGTCCCCTGTGATGACATCATACTCTTCTGGATCCTGAGAGAACCCTGCCACTGGACATTCTATAGGAACACCCAAAGGGGCTGCATCATCACGTGACCAGCAGTTAAAGGTGAAGAAGGACCAAAGCTCTTTTGGCCCTACTTCTCATGTGTGTCACAGGAGTGCACTTAGTTCTGCACTCCTGTGACCTGTATTCAGCCAACACCGGGCTAAAATCCACTGCCAGCTAATGTTGCTCAGCAGGTCCAGGTCCAGGTTCTGGAGAAATCCCGACTTTACGCAGAAGGCTCAACCTCTCAATGAGGCATTGAGAGCCTGAACCAGTCACTCCCACCTCTCTACTATCCGGCGCTCCAGTGAGCACTCTAGAGGAAGAGCAGAGAGCCGGTGACTGACAGTTAACACTCCCTGCTCACTGAAGACTGAAAATCAAGCGATTAGTGGTCTTTGCTTGGTTCTCGGTCTTAGAGGAAACAGTGGACAGAAGCAGCATGGGACTGATATATGGACAGCACTGAGACACCATATGCAATGTCCCAGGCCACGTAAACTTTAGCCTTAAGCCACAAGAGGTTTCAGTCACCAGAATCCTGCACACAGGTCTGTACTCACAGTGTCCCTGGATATTTGGATGACACCTTCCAATATTAAACAGACTTTCCTCAGTGAACTTTCCAGACCGGATCCTCAGCAAAATCCTTTGTATAGCTGCAAAAAAATCTCAGGAAGTAGGCCACCCAACTCAGGAGAAGTTGGGACCTTGGTGAACCCAGGCAGAAAGTATGAAGTTGGGCTGCCTGGACAGGCAGCAGCCCTTTAGGCTAGGAACGTCTACTCCTGGATGAGAACGGAGCTGCCTCAGTGACCCGGCCATTTATGTGTAGCACCATCTAGTGTTAGTGTAGGTATCGTATGTACTCTCCAGCGCCTCAGGATATGCACAGCCAAAAGGGAAGCCAAGGGTACCAGGACAGCGACAACCAAAAGGAAATGTTCCAGGGGTGCAGCCCTCCTCAGACGGGGAAATCAGCCACTGGATAGAGAGAAAACAGGTGGCGCACACACCTAGTGCATTATCCAAGGTTTATTGTAGGAATTAAATCATAAAAACATACTCACAGACGAAGCATGTATCTAAAAAGCATAGAAAAATGACAATGGCCACAACGGCGGGCAAGGTGTTCTCACAGTCAGTGCGGTCAAATGGCTGACGCGTTTCGGGGACGAATCCCTTTCCTCAGAGCTGATGACCAACCTCTGATGCTGATGCACGATGAATGGAAAGTAAAGTAAGAGCCTCGCTGTTGATGTTAGTGTAGGTATATTTATTGTGTATGACTCATGGTACCTGTGTGAGTCTGTAATTAGATTGGGTTACTTCAGGTCAGGCTCGGTGACTTAACAGGTTGAGACTCTATTGCCTCCACCTGGTTCTGGAGGACAATGGAAGTTTCCAGAAGCCAGTGGGTGGAAGGGGTTGAGACCTAAATCCGAACATTTATGGGAGTCAAACCAATCCCAGGTTTGAAGGCTCTGGTAGAGTGGAGGCCAACCCATATATATGGGAGAGTCAGGCTGGCAGGGGAGTTGGGTGGAAGATGGCTGCTGAGGAGGCTGTTGGTGGCCTGGGAGTGGTCCCCTAAGTCTAGGTGGGGCTTGGCCTCCATGCTGGATTCAAGCTGGCTCAGGAGGACTCCTTCAGCATCACGGTATGAACAGGAAGCAGGCCTGGAAGCAGTTGGAGCAAACAGGACAGAGTGAGTACCTCCACACACCCAGCGATTTACAAGGGGAGAGACTGCCACATGTAAGAAGCTTTCAAAGGACAGTGTTGTGCTTTACCCTTTATCTTTGTCCTGGGAGAGCTTCAGAGCAGCCAAGAGGGCTGGTAGTGTCTGCAGGCTGTAGAGCTGGGGGCAGTTCTACACGGGAGAGGAGACATCTCTGCATGTAGTTCACAACAATCTAACTTTCAGAGGGGCTGAGAGTCCCTAGTCCGTAAGGGGCTTTTGCTACTGATCTGCAAAAACTAACTTCATTCCAGAAGAACAGTCCAGGATCTGTTTGCGTAAATAGGAATGTTCTGACTCGGACTACGAGGCCATAGACTTTATCTCCAGTGATGTATACAGCTATACCACGTGTTGTTGAATTTATCCCTTGCATCAGGTCAGACAGTTTAACTCAAAGAATAAACTCACATGTTGAGGAAGTCAGATGAGGAAACCCATTCGCATGTTCCGTTTAATGGAGAATAATAATAGGTAGAAAAATGTTAATGTTGTAGCCTCATGGAAAGATGCATTTGGAAGACAGGATACAGTGGAATGACTAGAGAGAGGCAGGGGGGAGGGATATACACAAGTACAGTGAGAGAAAGAGCTCAGCTTAGACAGGAGACAGCTTAAAGACACAGAGCAATAATAAACAAGTGATGGTCACAGAGAAATAATAATAAATCAAATAGTGTAACACAACAAGGAAGGAAGTTGTCCCGGTGCATTGATTCAGTCAGGTTGGGCATCCCATAATTACCCTATCAAAGTTATTTCCCCTAATTTAATAACAAAAACCGAGTTCATGAACTGTTCACTGACTGTGTATGCAAGTGTAAAAAATGCGTGTTGCCTGGCTGTACGGAGCTTAGAGAGACCCAGAAACACAGCGGCCCTCAAGAGGGTAGGCTACATATGTACTCCCCAGCCATCTACTGGGCACCCTCCCCCAGGGATTGGCTGAGACAACATAAATATTCAGATTTGCTTTTCCAGCTCACTATATTCTAAAATCCTCCAACAGGCAGGGAAGAAACAATATAACCTGCAACCAGTGGAACCCAGAACAGCCCAAAGCAGAGCCAAACAGAACTAAATTTACCTAACATCCAAATAAATAGGCCGGCGTGGTCGAGCAAACGTGGGCCGCATGGCCTGCCATAGTGTCAGCCTAGGCCAACAACTGTGTATACTTTGTTCTGCCTCTCCTTGAGACTATTGAACTAGAGGGAATTTGTTCTTCTTTCCAGCCATGAGTCAGAGGGGCGTGGAGGTAAAAACGATCCTGTTGGTGGATTTTTCCAGCATGTACACAGACACCAAAAAAGATCTGCAAGAGGTTCTAAACCAGGAGTGGCAACCGGGGTGCTGCAGCTGTTGTGGAACTACAAGTCCCATGAGGCACTGCAAGACTCTGACAGTCACAGGCATGACTCCCAGCAGCAGAGGGATGATGGGATTTGTAGTTCACCACTGCTGGAGTGCTGAGGCTACTTTCATCTGTTCTAACTCCTTACTCTATCCAAAACAAACAAAAAACTATTTTTTTTAACATACATTACACTTTAAAGTAGATATGTAAATGGTGATCGCTCCACGCATGTGAGGTATCACTGCCAACGTCTAAGCGACAGCAATCATTCCAGTGCCAGAGCTCACGTTTATCTCTAAACTGATACCTTGAGCCTTTTAAAGTCACCTGTGGAGAATTTTAGGTATCATCTTTTGGCACCATTTTACAAGCGTGTGAAATTTGACATCTTGACATGTTTGGTATCTATTTACTGGCTGCAACATCATCTTTTATATTTTACCAATGACTTGGGTATTCTATTGTGTTCATTGAAAGTGATTCTAAAGATATGATGTTAAACTCACCTGCTCTGTGTAATGGTTTTGCACAGAGCAGCCCCAGCCTCTTGCTCCATAAGGCACATAGAGCCGCAGCTCGGCCCTTCCCCATTCGCTCTCTCCTCATTGGCTCACTGGCTGTGATTGACAGCAGTGAGAGCCAATGACTCCCACTGCTGTGGCTCAACCAATGAGGAGAGAGAGACCCGGGACAGCTGAGGCTCCCGTGCACATCGCTGGATCGAGTGGGGGGCTCAAGTGAGTATTGGGGGGGGGGCTGTGAGGGGAGCAGCACACAGAAGTGCACAGGTTTGAAAACCTACCACTTTTATGTGTATTTATTTCCTGTAAATTAGTGAATATTGTGCGACATAAAAAAATTGCAGCAACCATCGTTTTATTTCCCAAGGCCTCTGCTTTTCAGAAAAATATATACTGTTTGGGGGTTTCATTTTCTAGCAAAAAAAAAAATTCTGATTTTAACGTGTGTGTGAAAAATGTCAACATTGCCCCAGGCAGCAAGTGGTTAAGTTGTGGGCAGCACAGTGGCTAAATGGTTGGCACTTCCTCCTGGCAATTCTTGGGTCGCTGGTTTGAATCCCAACCACGGCACCACCTGCCTGGAGTTTGCATGTTCTCCCTGTGCCTGCGTGGGTTTCCTCCGGGTACTCTGGTTTCCTCCCACCCTCCAAAGACATGCTGGTAGGTTAATTGGCTCCTGTCTAAATTGACCCTAGTATGTGTATGTATGAAAAAGAGTTAGGGACCTTAGATTGTATGCCCCTTGAGGTTTAGGGACCTTAGATTGTACTCCCCTTGAGGGTTAGGGACCTTAGATTGTACGCCCCTTGAGGGTTAGGGACCTTAGATTGTACGCCCCTTGAGGGTTAGGGACCTTAGATTGTACGCCCCTTGAGGGTTAGGGACCTTAGATTGTACGCCCCTTGAGGGTTAGGGACCTTAGATTGTACGCCCCTTGAGGGTTAGGGACCTTAGATTGTACGCCCCTTGAGGGTTAGGGACCTTAGATTGTACGCCCCTTGAGGGTTAGGGACCTTAGATTGTACGCCCCTTGAGGGTTAGGGACCTTAGATTGTACGCCCCTTGAGGGTTAGGGACCTTAGATTGTACGCCCCTTGAGGGTTAGGGACCTTAGATTGTACGCCCCTTGAGGGTTAGGGACCTTAGATTGTACGCCCCTTGAGGGTTATGGACCTTAGATTGTACGCCCCTTGAGGGTTAGGGACCTTAGATTGTACGCCCCTTGAGGGTTAGGGACCTTAGATTGTACGCCCCTTGAGGGTTAGGGACCTTAGATTGTACGCCCCTTGAGGGTTAGGGACCTTAGATTGTACGCCCCTTGAGGGTTAGGGACCTTAGATTGTACGCCCCTTGAGGGTTATGGACCTTAGATTGTACGCCCCTTGAGGGTTAGGGACCTTAGATTGTACGCCCCTTGAGGGTTAGGGACCTTAGATTGTACGCCCCTTGAGGGTTAGGGACCTTAGATTGTACGCCCCTTGAGGGTTATGGACCTTAGATTGTACGCCCCTTGAGGGTTAGGGACCTTAGATTGTACGCCCCTTGAGGGTTAGGGACCTTAGATTGTACGCCCCTTGAGGGTTAGGGACCTTAGATTGTACGCCCCTTGAGGGTTATGGACCTTAGATTGTACGCCCCTTGAGGGTTAGGGACCTTAGATTGTACGCCCCTTGAGGGTTAGGGACCTTAGATTGTACGCCCCTTGAGGGTTAGGGACTGATGTGAATGTACAATATATATGTAAAGTGCTGCGTAAATTGACAGCGCTATATCAGTACCTGTAATAAATAAATAATAATAACCAATCTACAGGTGCTGGACATTGAATGCCTGCCGGTACTCGCTGATTATCAGGGAGAGACATAGAACTGAGCTCTGTCTATGTAAACAAGGCAGCGCTCCATTCTGAGAGGGGGAAGTGATGGATCATGTGTGAAACAGGGAATAGGATCCATCACTTCCCTTAGATAAATTCCAGGCAAAAGGCTAATTCCCAGATATCATACTTACATGGGAGCTGTTTTACCTGACAAAGGATTTGTATTTCTGTTTTGGATCCCTGACATGCAATGGGGTTTGATTTACTAAAAACTGGAGAGTGCAAAATCTGCATGAGAGCCAATCAGCTTGTTCAGTTAAACGTTGACAATAAAACCTGGCAGCTGATTGGTTTCTATGCACATCCGCACCAGATTTTGCACTCTCCAGTTGTAGGGAATCGGCCCCAGTCTCCAATTGTTACAAAATATATTTTTTTGGTTCTGTTTCTCTTTTTAGGTGTACTGTTCCTTTAATAGTGCATGTCATTTAGTCCCTGAATGGGTTCCTTTAACAGCCAGTGATGACGAATGTGGGGACTGGGAAAGGTGCAGCAGTCGCCCAGCACATGGCTGAACCAGTCAAACTGGCTCCGTCAGCGGAGGGGCGGCTCCTGTGCGAGGTAATTCATCTCTTCTGCTTCTCTCATTTCCTCTCCGGCTCTGCTTAGGTTTCCGTCCTCTGACTCTCTATCTACTCTAATGGGACGCGTATATTGAGGGCACGGGGTACGACTGACGCGTATATTGAGGGCACCGGGTACGACTAGCTCCATCTCCGAAAACTTCACCTTGGAAAACTGGGCCCATGTCCCCTTTGTCACCTGAGAGGGTAGGAGAGCCGACGGGGGCTGGAAAACTCTGCCACATCAGCTGCCACCATCTCCGGTGAAAGGAGGTCAGAGGAAAAAAAAAAGAAAGAAAAGAACCAGCAAGACTCCGCAGCCAGCCGCCCCACGTCCGTTCTCTCCGCAAAAATGGCGGCTGTCTTGCTCCTTTCTCCGTTCAGTTTTGGGGGATCTGGTTGACGTTTGTGGGGGACTTTTTTTGGGGGGGTTCTTTTTTTTTTCTTTCTTTAAATTCCCCCACACGGGATGATGTTGCAGTCGTTAGCCGGCAGCCGCTGCGTGCGGGTGATTGATGGGAACCGTTCGGCGTGGTATTTTGCCTTCCTCATGGCCAGCTACATCCTCTACCTGGTGTTCGGCGCGTTGATCTTCTCCTCGGTGGAGCTGCCCTATGAAGACTTGAAGAGGAAGGAATTGGAGGAGGTGAAGCGGAGTTTCCTCAGCGAGAACCAATGCCTGTCCGAGGAGCAGCTGGAGGTCTTCCTGGAGCGGGTGCTGGAGGCCAGCAACTACGGGGTGTCCATCCTCAACAACGCCTCAGGGAACTGGAACTGGGACTTCATGTCGTCGCTGTTCTTCGCCAGCACCGTGCTGTCCACCACAGGTAAAGCCCAACTCACCACCTATGTGACAGGTTCTCTTTAACCACTTTAGGACCGCCCCATAGCAGCTATACTGCAACGGGGCAGTCCTCCTGTTCAAAATCACGTATATAAATGTGATTCTGCACTCCCGCCTAGGGGGTGCGCATGCCTGCCGGTACCCACCAATCGTCGGGGAGAGACACAGAACTGAGGCAGAGCTCCATTCTGACAGGGGGGAAGTGATGGATCATGTGTGAAACAGGGAACAGGATCCATCGCTTCCCTTAGATAAATTCCAGGCAAACTGCTGATTCCCAGATAACATACTTATATGGGAGCTGTTTTACCTGCCAAAGGATTTGTATTTCTGTCCATCCAAACCTGGGATTCACACAGCTCTACCACACAGCACAGCCCTGCCTGCCAGGGTACTGACCTGACTTTTCTATGCTGCAGTTAAGTACCGCTTACAGATCTTATCCCTTCCCCCAGCTTATGATTGGACAGTGAAGCAGCAGACCAATGAGCTCATCTCTCTATCACTCTGCTCTCTCCTCCCATCAGCATGTCTCTTTTTAGCATTGCAGCACACCTGATTGGCTCCTTGTGCTGCTTTTGTCTCTAGCACAGCCCTGCGTGGCAGGGGAGGTGACCTGATTTTCCTCTGCTGCAGTTAGGTAACATTTACAGGTCTTGTCCCCTCCCCCAGCTTGTGATTGGCCAGTGAGGGAAGAAGCAGCAGACTGATGAGCTCATCTCTCTGTCACTCTCCTCTCTCCTCCTGTCAGCATATCCCTTGTTAGCATTTCAGCATGCTTGATTGGCTCCTTGTGCTGCTTTTCTCTAGCACAGCCCTGCCTGGAAGGTGAGGAGACCTGATTTTTCCTATGTCACAGTTAGCTAACACTTACAGGTCTTGTCCCCTCCCCCAGCTTCTGATTGGTCAGTGAAGGGAGAAGCAGCAGACTGATGAACTCATCTCTCTGTCCCTCTGCTCTCTCCTCCTATCAGCATGTCCCTTCTTAGCATTGCAGCACACCTGATTGGCTCCTTGTGCTGCTTCTCTCCCTCCCAGTCTGAGCTCTGCTGTACAGGGGACTGTGAGAAGCTGATACCAGGTCACATTCAGGTACTTGCACTGCTTGTATTTAAAAGATACATTTAAAGCACAACTGAAGGCAATTTTTTCATAGAATGGAGAGGATTGGAATCCCTCTGGGGTTTTTATTGCTGTGTGTGTCCTAGTTAGGGAGATTCACCCTATTTGTCCTGGCGAGAGTGAAAGAAAATCCCAAATTCTAGGTTGTCCCCAGAACAGGAATAGAGGGGAAATCTTCACATGGGGACACTTTATAACATCGTTCTGGTGACAACCAGGCATTTCCCTTACTTTGGGGGGATTTCGTCTCACTTCCTGTTTTTATTATGGGACAGAAAGTGAAGGTAAATCTCCCCGATGGGACACGGGTTGCAAAAATTCTGCGGCCTCCTCCACCTGCGGTGTCGGTATCTGCTGGGATGTGCTGGGATGTGCCGGGATGTGTCGGTATCTGTCGGTATCTGTCGGGATGTGTCGATATGTGTAGGCACTTCCACACCCTGGAATATGGACTGCAGGATTTTATTGCTGGTGATAAGTAAATGCTCTCCATAGACTTTAACCCCGAAAGGCCAGTGCAGCGCTGGAGAGGATGTGTCCTGGCAGTCCATAGCACATGGCTCCTCCATGTTACTATATTGGGATATTCTGCGCACTGATACCTCTGCATTGTCCTTCAGAAGCCCCACTAGAAGGGTCACTCCACCCAAAACTGATACGTCACACTGTAGAATGAAACCGTGTCGGAGCTTCTCTGTGGTCATATCGCTACACCCGATGTGCCCATTATGAGGGGCTCCCACCATCCCTGTGCTCAGTTCCCAGGTCTGTACACCCGCTTTGCCGATTATGAGGGGTTCCCACCATCCCTGTGCTCAGTTCCCAGGTCTGTACACCCGCTTTGCCGATTATGAGGGGTTCCCACCATCCCTGTGCTCAGTTCCCAGGTCTGTACACCCGCTTTGCCGATTATGAGGGGTTCCCACCATCCCTGTGCTGAGTTACTGGGTCTGTATACTGGATTAGATCATTATGAGGGGTCCCACCATTCCTGTGCTGAGTTCCCGGGTCTGTACACCCGCTGTGCCCATTATAAGGGGTTCCCACCATCCCTGTGTTGAGTTCCCAGGTCTGTACACCCGCTGTGCCCACTATGAGGGATTCCCACCATCCCTGTGCTAAGTTCTTGGGTCTGTACGCCCCCTGTGCCCATTATGAGGGGTTCCCACCATCCCTGTGCTGAGTTCCCGGGTCTGTACACTGGATTTGATCATTATGAGGGGTTCCCACCATTCCTGTGCTGAGTTCCCGGGTCTGTACACCCGCTGTGCCCATTATGAGGGGTTCCCACCATCCCTGTGCTGAGTTCCCGGGTCTGTACACTGGATTTGATCATTATGAGGGGTTCCCACCATTCCTGTGCTGAGTTCCCAGGTCTGTACGCCCTCTGTGCCCATTATGAGGGGCTCCCACCATCCCTGTGTTGAGTTCCTGGGTCTGTACACCCGCTGTGCCCATTATGAGGGGCTCTCACCATCCCTGTGCTGAGTTTTCGGGTCTGTACGCCCGCTGTGCCCATTATGAGGGGTTATCACCATCCCTGTGCCGAGTTCTCGGGTCTGTATGCCCGCTGTGCCCATTATGAGGGGTTCACACCATCCCTGTGCTGAGTTCCCGGGTCTGTACACCCGCTGTGCCCATTATGAGGGGTTCACACCATCCCTGTGCTGAGTTCTCAGGTCTGTACGCCCGCTGTGCCCATTACGAGGGGTTCCCACCATCCCTGTGCTGAGTTCCCGGGTCTGAACGCCCGCTGTGCCCATTATGAGGGGCTCTCACCATCCCTGTGCTGAGTTCCCGGGTCTGTACGCCCTCTGTGCCCATTATGAGGAGTTCCCACCATCAGAGCATCATGACTGCTTATGGCAGAACATCTTATTGTTTTCCGCATCTCCATACTATAGAGGGAGGTGTTTTGTAGACCACAGAGAGAAGTCGTAACAATGTAACTGATCTGAGCAGAGCACAGGCAGAGAGCGCAGGAAGCGATTGGCCACAACATTTCTGGCAGGAAGTATTTTTTGTACTTAATGAACGGATAGAACAAAACGCTTTCAATGGTAAACTTACCAAAGAGGAAATCGCAGGGTTACATACAGTATAGTGTATGTCAGGACCACCTAACGCCTGTCCCTGGGGGGGCACATACAGGGGAGGGTTCAATGTTCATAGCGGCCCCTGAGGATGCAGACCCCAGGCACAGAGCGGTGTGCACCATGCTGGCCGAGGTGGATGGGGAGAGCAGTGATGACATCACCATGTGATGCAATGCTGAACGTTTCCTTTCTCTGCGATGAGTCCACTTCCTGCGCTGTACAGAACATGTCCGGTCCTTCCCAGCCCCCAGCTCTACCTGGACTCCAGGGACAGGCTCCGCCTCTGAGGGCCACCATCCCTGAAAAAGCTCCAAAATGTCCCTGGACCTCTAAATTTACACGTTACCTATATGGCCTGCGTTGGTTATGCTGCACGTGTTACACGTTACCTATATGGCCTACGTTGGTTGTGCCGCACGTGTTACACGTTACCTATATGGCCTACGTTGGTTGTGCCGCACGTGTTACACGTTACCTATATGGCCTGCGTTGGTTATGCCGCACGTGTTACACGTTACCTATATGGCCTGCGTTGGTTGTGCCGCACGTGTTACACGTTACCTATATGGCCTACGTTGGTTGTGCCGCACGTGTTACACGTTACCTATATGGCCTACGTTGGTTGTGCCGCACGTGTTACACGTTACCTATATGGCCTACGTTGGTTGTGCCGCACGTGTTACACGTTACCTATATGGCCTACGTTGGTTGTGCCGCACGTGTTACACGTTACCTATATGGCCTACGTTGGTTGTGCCGCACGTGTTACACGTTACCTATATGGCCTACGTTGGTTATGCCGCACGTGTTACACGTTACCTATATGGCCTACGTTGGTTGTGCCGCACGTGTTACACGTTACCTACAGTATATGGCCTACGTTGGTTGTGCCGCACGTGTTACACGTTACCTATATGGCCTACGTTGGTTGTGCCGCACGTGTTACACGTTACCTATATGGCCTACGTTGGTTGTGCCGCACGTGTTACACGTTACCTATATGGCCTACGTTGGTTATGCCGCACGTGTTACACGTTACCTATATGGCCTACGTTGGTTATGCCGCACGTGTTACACGTTACTGCATTAACCAGAGCAATCATTCCAGGTCCAACTAACTCTGTAGGGGATTTTAGAACGTCACCTATGGAAAATTTTGGGTGCTGAAGCTCGTCATCATTTCAAGGCTTGACCTCATCTTTTTTGGAACTACCACCATTTTATTCTCCAGGGTTTCTGCTTTCAGAAAATATTTTATATTTTTGTGGGTTTGCCTAAACCTCAGGCCTGAAATAATTTTTCGAGTCGAGTCCATTTTGCTGAAATGTTCTTGCAGCAACTCAGAATGGTCCTCAGTAGTTTGTGTGGCCCCCACGTGCTTGTATGCATGCCTAAAAATATTGGGGGAGGCTCCTAATGAATGGTGTCCTGGGGGACTTCCTCCCAGATCTGGACCAGAGCATCACTGAGCTCCTGGACAGTCTGAGGTGCAACCTGGCGGCATCGGATGGACCGAAACATGACATCCCAGAGGTATTCTATTGGATTTAGGTCAGGTGAGCGTGGGGGCCATTCAATGGTATCAATTCCTTCATCCTCCAGGAACTGCCTGCATACTCTCACCACACGAGGCCAGGCATTGTCGTGCACCAGGAGGAACCCAGGACCCACTGCACCAGGATGAACCCAGGACCCACTGCACCAGGAGGAACCCAGGACCCACTGCACCAGGAGGAACCCAGGACCCACTGCACCAGTGTAGGGTCTGACAATGGGTCCAAGGATTTCATCCCGATACCTATTGGCAGTCAGGGTGCCATTGTCTAGCCTGTAGAGGTCTGTGTGTCCCTCCATGGAGATGCCTCCCCACATCATCACTGACCCACTACCAAAACGGTCATGCTGAACCATGTTACAGGCAGCAGAATGTTCTCCACGGCTTCTCCAGACCCTTTCATGTCTGTCACATGTGCTCAGGGTGAACCTGCTCTCATCTGTGAAGAGCTCAGGGTGCCAATTCTGGTGTTCAATGACAAATGCCAATCCAGCTCTATGGTGCCGGGCAGTGAGCACAGAGCCTACTGGAGGACGTTGGGCCCTCAGGCCTCCCTCATGAAGTCTTTTTCTGATTATTTGGTCAGAGACATTCACACCAGTGGCCTGCTGGAGGTCATTTTGTAGGGCTCTGGCAGAGCTCATCCTGTTCCTCCTTGCACAAAGGAGCCGATACCGGTCCTGCTGATGGGTTAAGGACGTTCTACGGCCCTGTCCAGCTCTACTAGAGGAACTGCCTGTCTCCTGGAATCTCCTCCATGCTCTTGAGACTGTGCTGGGAGACACATCAAACCTTCTGGCAATGACACGTATTGATGTGCCATCCTGGAGGAGTTGGACTGCCTGTGCAACCTCTGTAGGGTCCAGGTATGGCCTCATGCTACCGGTAGTGACACCGACCCCAGCCAAATGCAAAACGAGTGAAAAACAGTCAGAAAAGATGAGGAGGGAAAAAAATGTCAGAGGCCTCCACCTGTAAAACCATTCCTGTTTTGGGGGGTCGTCTCATTTTTGCCCATCCAGTACACTTGTTGTTAATTTCATTAACGCCAAAGCAGCTGAAACTGATGAACAACCCCCCCCTCTGCGACTTACCTGACCAGATCCATATCCCAGGAGTTTCACTGACTTGATGCTAGACTCGGATTACAAAGTCTTCCTTTCATTTTTTTGAGCAGTGTATATATATATATATATTATATATATATACATACTCTTTTTTTAATGAAAATGTAAAAATACAATCTGCTATACGACGTTATACTTCTAGAATATATAAAGTGACATCATACACTCATTGGGTGAGTTGTAGATGCAATCACTAACTCCTTGTATTGATTTGGCAGCCCATGGTGACCCCCCCCCCCCCACTCTCCTTCGTCACATCTTGCTGTAAGGCGATCCTGTATTACATTTGAGCTTACGGGATTCAGTCTGTGTGATGAGATACCTAATACACAGAAAAACTCTTCTGTTGTTTGGCTAAAGGATTATCCAACGTCTGCCGGGGAGCTTGTCTCCCTGGAGTCTGCCTGGATCAACTTAAGTGTATCTAAAGCCAAGAACAGAAATGTAATCTATCGCAGCTTACCAGTCCTCAGATATGTTGGCTGCCTTAGTTTTCATTTTCCAGGATTTTGATTTTACTTTTAATTTTAAATTCATGTACTAGGGTGACAACGCTCATTGTGCTGTATCTAGGTAAACAAAGTGTTGTCACCCCAGGACAGGACTACACACCACATCCACCTTTCCTGTACCATCACATATTAAAATTATTATCTAATAATAATAACGATCAAATATATTAATATAAAATATAGTAGCAATGTAATAATCTAAAAATAATAATAATAATTGCATCTGTACTGTGCAGCGATTTGTCCAGTATCCATCTTAGTCACAGCCAGAATCCAAGCCCTGATGAAGGGGGAACTCTGGCCTGAAATGCGTTGCTGTTTTCACTGACTTCTTGACATGTGCAGTAAAGACTTACTGGACTTGAATCACACGGTGCTGTCCCTTGTTTATATGCCAAAGGCCACTCCAAGGAACCCCCAGAGTTACCCTGGTTGAGCCACCTATGCAATTGTGGTTACCTGCCCCCTATTTTCCTTACCTGGGGTCCAGCACTCTACCAATACTCCAAGCCATAACATAGAAGTGATGGTGTTCTGTACTCCTCAGAGAAAGCCGGGAACATTGTAACAGTCAATAGAGCCAGAGAGAGCACAGGAAGTTATCAGCTCACATGATTTCTGGCAGGATCAGCAGATATTTTGCATTTATCAAACAGATATATCTAAACACATTCAATGGTTTAAGTAATAGGCCAAAAGGGAGCCAATAAGAGATCATTGTATCCACTTCCAGGCTGCCCTTTAACCGAGGGATGCGGCGTGGCTTCTGTATCTTGTGACCGCTGTTATTGGCTCTCACAGTGGTCACATGATCGGGAGCATGTCCCACTAGCTCAGTCAGTGACAGCTCAGTCAGTGTGTCAGGAGCACACCAACCTCATTCCACCATAGCTCTGTATGTGTTTTGGGTGGCCATTAAAACCCAACATTCTGGCTGCTGCAAAAATGCATTGCATGGTAGGCAAGAGGTTAAACTTCACTCTCCCGAAGAGCTCTGTTGCTGGTACTATGCACAGCTTCTGGGTAAGCCATTGCAGGCCACTGGTGTTTGTTCATATAACCCCCCTTGTTCTGTCTCCCCAATCTAAGCATTGAAAGTGTGATCTCTGTAACTTCCAGTTGTGATGAGTTAGCGATAACTCCAATCTTAGTTGAATATCACAGACAGTGACTCAATCCAGATGACATCTTGTAGATCTTGTGAAGTTTATTCCATAAACTGAGAGAATCTTACAACAATGAACATTCGATAGGTCAAAAGATCATAATGTGATCTGCTTCATGACATGAGGCTAGAAGCTGAATTGTCTTACTGAGAAAAGGGGTGGGGCTAGCTATACAGTATGAACTAAACCAAAGGAAAGGTTGGAGCCGAGACAAAATACAAAGAACACTTAAATGCATATGACAGTCATGTGAAGCATGAAACCCCTTACATACTAACGTGTCATTTTTGTGATTCTAGGGTACGGACACACAGTTCCATTGTCGGATGGAGGAAAGACGTTCTGCATCTTCTACTCCGTCATCGGAATCCCCTTCACTCTGCTCCTGTTCACAGCTGTGGTCCAGCGGATCATCGTCCACATATCGCAGAGGCCGGTCCTCTACATCCACCTGCGCTGGGGCTATCCCAAAAACATCGTGGCCATAGTTCAAGCCGTTCTCCTGGGGATCCTCACCGTCTCCTGCTTCTTCTTCATTCCGGCCGCCGTATTCTCTGACCTGGAAGAGGACTGGAACTTTTTGGAGTCCTTCTACTTCTGCTTCATCTCGCTCAGCACCATCGGCCTGGGCGATTATGTCCCCGGTGAGGGCTACAACCAGAGATTCCGACAGCTCTACAAGTTTGGCATCACTTGTAAGTATTGGCGGCCAAATCACCACATAAACACTAATATAGGAGTTTTTGGGTGCCTCTTCCTTAGAGTGGTTCTCTAGGACATTGATGGTCAACAAACATTTACTGGTAAAAAGAACTTCGGCTTTTCCTATTTAAAGGGTATGTCCAGCCAAATCTTTCAAATGGAGCTCTGGATAGCAGTAAAATTTTGACAGAGGTTCTAATTTTTCCCTACTCCACGTTCTGCGTGTCTGATTAAGGTTGAAGTGCAGCTAATTGGAGCGTACACAGGGCTAAGGATATTCCCTCTTCCCCCATGTTATAGGGGTTGGGCCCATCATTGGCTTCTCAGTAAGCCAGCGCTGCGTTGGGGAGATAGTCGCATGTACTCCCAAGTACTGTGAATTTCCCTTCACTCTGATGGGCAAGGAAGGTGAATATAACCAATAGGGAGGCAAGCTAGTACATGAATTTGTGCTGTGACCTGCATGGTCCAAGTTCGAGTTCACTGTAAGGTACCCATAAACTTGAGAGGGCGGTCAGCAGAACCATCCACATTGGGTGACACGCTCCATGCAGGACTGAGCTGAGGGGTTGGCTGAAGAGGTGACCACCTTGGACATTTCAGCAGGAGGGAGCACAAAAATGGCACAGCTTGCCACCTTTCCTGCTGAAGCAGGACACAGACCATGGGTGGAGTCACTTCAGCATGGATACTGGAGGATCTTGTCTTGTCACTGGCTCCGTGGGATCACATAGATACTATTCACAAGGAAATTATCGTTGGACAGCAATGAATAAGTTGCTCATCCTTTCCCCTGTGTTGTCGTCAGTGTTCGTCATCACCCATGTTGATGTCCCTAGCAGACAAGGACGTTTCCAGAGGGTGGTCATTTTGTGCCTGGACATCCAAGGGACTTTGACTGGCCCCTATATCCAGGACTCTTGTTGGACCTTTACTGTCCCCTATGTCCAAGACTCTAGTTGGACATTTACTGGCCCCTATGTCCAAGACTCTACTTGGATCTTTACTGGCCCCTATGTCCAGGATTCTACTTAGAGCTTTGTTGGCTCCTATGTCCAGTACTCTTACTTGTACCTATATTGGCCCATATGTCCTGGACACTAGTCTGAGCTTTACTGGTCCCTATGTCCAGGTCTTCAGTTGGGCCTTTATGGGCTCCTATGTCCAGGACACTAGTTGGAATTTTACTAGTCCCTGTGTTTAAGACTCTAGTTGGACCTTTATGGGCCCCTATGTCCAAGACTGTAGTTGGACCTTTACTGGCTCCTATGTCCAGGATTCTAGCTGGAACTGTACTGGGCCCCTATGTCCCGCATTCTAGTTGACCTTTACTTGCCCCTATGCCACGGACTCTAGTCGGACCTTTACTGGCCCCTATGCCAAGGACACTAGTCTGACCTTTACTGGCCCCTATGCGCAGAACTCTAGTCAGACCTTTTCTGGCCCCTGTGTCCAGGACTGTGTCTATGTCCCTCACTCTAGTCAATCTTTACTGGGCCCCTATGTCCCACATTCTAGTCAACCTTTACTGGCCCCTATGCCAAAGACTCTAGTTGGACCTTTACTGGCCCCTATGCCAAGAACTCTAGTCAGACATTTTCTGGCCCCTATGTCCAGAGACTCTAGTAGGACCTTTACTGGCCCCTATGTCCAAGACTGTAGTTGGACCTTTACTGGCCTCTATGTCCAGGACTCTAGTCAGACCTTTACTGGCCCCTATGTCCATTACTTCAGTTAGGTCTTTATGAACCCCTATGTTCGGGTGCTAGGTGGACCTATGCTCACCTCTATGTCTAGGACTCTACTCAGTCCTTTACTGGCCCCTATGTCCATGATTCTATTTCGACCTTTACTGACCCCTATGTCTAGTACTCTAGTCAACTTTTACTGGCCCCTATGCCCAGAACTCTAGTTGGACCTTTGCTGGCCCCTATGTCCAGGATTCTTGTTGGACCTTTACTGGCCCCTATGTCCTGGTCTCCAGTTAGGCCCTTATAGGGCCCTATGTCCAGGACACTAGTTGGACCTTTACTGGCCCCTATTTTCAAGACTCTAGTCAGACTTTTACTGGCCCCAATGTCCAGGACTCTTGTTGGACCTTTTCTGGCCCCTATGTCCAGGACTCTAGTTGGACCTTTACTGGCCTCTATGTCCAGAACTCTAGCTGGACCTTTACTAGTCCTTATGTCCAGGACTCCAGTGGGACCTTTACTGGCTTCGAATGTCACTATAATTTCAGCGAATTTCCAGATGATTTCTTCCGCTGCTTTGTATCCAGTATAAAGTGTTGTCATTTCTTCCCTTGTTGACACAACACTTGACTTCAATATTTACACACAGACACCAGTTAGCTGCTGTTTGCAGAACACTTCACAGCTGACATCTGATGTCCCATCTCTTACCTGGCAGGCCGGTGGGGGCGGTTTATCTAAATGTTATCTGTTTACATTTTGTTTTTAGCAAAATATGTCCCAAAGTGACCATATCTGCAGAGAAAAGCAAGGATTTTATATGAATTTTTGCAGTGTTTTCCTTCCGATTAATAGTTTTGTTTTCACTTGCAATGTGCCTCTTGATAGAAAATTGTACTGCTGCAGGAAGCCTATTCCCTACCACAGCCCACTCACTCCTTGTACATCACAGTCCTCTCTTCTTCTGGGAAGATCTCATTGGCTGTACTTGCCCAGCTCCACCACCCCTCCTCTTCTGTGAGTGAGTGATTATCAGGGGTGGACTGACCATTTGGAAACTCGGGCACTGCCCGGGGTCAGTAGAGGGCCCCATAAGATGCATATATACTATAGGTAGTTATTAAGAGGTTGTTAATTAAGTTATCGTGTCACCCAATGTTTGGTTTCCATTCAGTAGCCAAAAAAGGCATTCAAAAAAAGGGGGTTTGTGAAAAGAGATTCACAGAAAAGCGGCTACATTATGAACAGACCGTGACACTCAGAAAATTTTCCAAAAATTATGCTTTATTACACAGATATAAATATGACATATGGGCATTCGCCCTGGTTTACCATCACCTCAGTATGAGACAATAACACACAGACCTAAAACCATATAAAATGACATCAAGACCGGTCTAAATGTATGTACAACAGAAAAAGTGACTACAAGAGTCTAATATCTCTGTAGTACAAACACATAGGTAAACACTTCCCAAAAGAGGTGTATCCAAAAATTATACCATAGGTATACCATAATATTAAATAATGAATTTACACCAATATCATAATGGTGAATCCCGAACAGGGAATCCAAAAATTATACTATGGATATACGTATATCACATGTATGAAATGCAGTAAGCACAATAAGCGTGAAGAGGGGAACAATAAGCCTCAGGCCTGTTTGGAAAAAGACATAAATGTCAAATATATGATGCAATACATTCCTGTGCCGGCACATGTGGTTGGGGCCCGTTCATCTGTAATGTGAACAGCTGTGTCATAAAGCTCTTGAATGGAAATAAGCCCCATTTATTCCCAGGATGGGAGAAAAGGTGCAGATTGCAGCACTCTGCTTGAAATGGTATCTTCACCACTGTATGTGGACTACACACCACCCTTTGTAGGAAAAGCAAGACATATCCCAAGGAATCTTCTGCCTGTTGAACTATATGCGGTATGTCCTGTATCCTACACAAAGCACCATAATGTCCCCATCCTGTAGTGAAACAAATAATGTGGGAAGTCACTGACAGAGCTTGCACTCAATAAGATATGTAGGTCATATTGATCACAGAGGACCGTATATCTAATGTCCTGTAACAATCCACTCACCACCTGTGCCGTGGATAAAGGGAATGAAAGAGATGTCCTTCATGGATATTGCCAAACACGGCCACAGAGGCCCAGGAACCACCGCTGACATCCGCCGATATACCGCGGGTTCCAGCCCCCTCTCAGCGCCTGTGCTGCTCACGCTTGCCTCATGGCATGTGAAGATGGCTTCCTCCTTATGGGTCAGCGTGCGTTCCACCTAGTGCGCATGACCGGAAGTGACGTATCTGACGTATGACGTCAACGCGTTTCGCCGATGGGCGTATCTCACTCAGCTTCGTCAGGACCAATGGGACAACTGCATTTCAATATCCTATTTATAGTGGGTAAAGACCCACCCATTTATGCAAAAGAGGTGACCTGCAGTTGTTCCTAATGGAAGAAAACAAGGGGGGGGGCTAAATACTTAGCACAGCTACTGGTCTTAATTAAAATTAAAAAGGTAGGCGGCTGGAGTCCACAGAGAGGGGAGAGGCTTAATATTTTTACCAAAACATATATTAATCAAAGGTCATAAATTACATATACCAGTCTGTTGGGGCTTTTGTCACACTTTAACCAGGAGATGGCGATAAAAATCAGAGAATCACCAATTCCATCCACTGAATCGGGTTTTTGGGGAGACAATATCAATTATCAAAAGATACCAACAAATACCACAAGATGGCAATATAATCTGAAAATTCACATGAGGGTCATTATAACAAAAATACCCCAGTTTTTTACATCCATCCTATGGTATGGTTATTGTTCAGAAACGAAAGGTATTAAGGGACATATAACCAGACAGTGAGTCCTTTTGCATTATTTAGAGCTATATAAAAAGCTCATATCGTAATGTCATCCATATTTATGTTAATATTCCCAATATACACAGGTTTATCGCAATTCCAGCCATTAAGAGAAACTGAGAAATGCCATCAACTAACCGCCACATGGCAGTAAATTAGAGAATCAACAGTTCCATCTACTGAATCGGGTTTTTTGGGGGAGACAATATCAATTATCAGAAAATACCAACAAAAACCACAAGATGGCAATATAATCTGAAAATTCACATGAGGGTCATAATAACAGAAATACCCCAGTTTTTTAACATCCATCCTATGGTATGGTTATTGTTCAGAGACATAAGGTATTAAGGGACATTTAACCAGACAGTAAGTCCTTTTGCATTATTTAGAGCTATATAAAAAACTCATATCGTAAGATCATCCATATTTCCATTAATATTCCCAACACCGGTACATAGTCCCATAAACCTATTTTTCCAAAAACACTTGGAGATCACATTCCACATTTAACCCCTTAGGGTACAGTGTATCAAGTTTATATATCCAATGTTTCTCCTTTTTAAGCAGTTCTCTATCAAAATCACCTCTCCTCTGTGGGAAGTGCAGTGCATAGAAACCTTTTACTTTAGTGCCATCCAGTTTACCTCCATGATATTTAGCGTAATGTTGGGCAAGGTTACTATCAGGGTCATTTGATCTAATATCTCGAAAGTGTTCACCAATTCTTACTTTAAGTTGTCTTTTAGTCTTACCTACATACATCTTTTTACAGGGACAGGTTAAGATATATAATACCCTTACTGTGAAACAGTTTATAAGACTCTGAATCTTATAGTGAGTATTATTTCCTGAATCATAAAAGGAATCCGTGCGATCCACATATTTGCAGATTTGACATTTTCCACATTTAAACATCCCCTTGGTACGTGATTTTAACCATGTTGTTTGTTTTAATGGTTGATAGTCTGAATGAATAAGGAGGTCACCAAGATTTGGTGCTCTTCTCGCTACCATCTGGGGACGTTCACCTACAATCTTACTCAACCTGGGGCATTGAGTAAGAATCTTCCAGTGTTTTTCCAATATTAATTTAACATCTTGCCATTGAGCTCCAAATTGGGTAATCATTCTCACAGGCTGATCACTCAATCTAGCCTTCACTTCCTTTTTGGTAGATAATAAATCCTCACGATCAGTTTGATATGCCCGTCTCCGAGCATTTCTAATTTGGGAGTGGGAATATCCCCTTTCTCTAAATCTTCTATAGAGATCCTGAGCTTCCATTTTAAAGTCATTGATGTTTGAGCAGTTTCTCCGACATCTCAAAAACTGTCCCACTGGAATCCCTGAGATCAGTGAACGTGGATGGTAGCTTCTTGCCTCTAATAGGGTATTGGCAGCAGTAGGTTTCCTATATGTCTTAGTGAGGAGTTTTCCATTTTCAAGTCTAATCTCCAGATCCAGAAAAGAAATACATCTTTCGTCACATATATATGTAAGTCCAATATTGAAGGAGTTCTGATTTAACTCTCCCAAAAATGATTTTAATTCCTCAGATGTTCCTTGCCACACAAGGAACACATCATCTATATATCTTAACCAGATCTGGACATTAGCAAGAAATCTTGATGATTTAAAGACAACCTGTTCCTCCCAAAACCCCAAATGGAGACATGCGTAGGCCGGAGCCCACGGTGCTCCCATACTAGTACCTCTAGTTTGTTGATAGAAGGTATTATTAAATTGAAAAAAGTTATGTTTTAAAGCAAACTCCAATAACTCACTAATGAATTCATTCTGTCCTCCCAAAGTAGGATATGTTTTTTCAAGAAAATAGGAAACTGATCTCACACCACATTCATGTGGGATAGAGGTGTAAAGTGATTCCACATCTATTCCCACTAGAATGGAGTTATCCTTAATGGTCATATTTTCAATCTTACCCAACACATCCTTAGTGTCCCTCACATAAGAGGGGAGATTCGGAACCATATCCTTAAGAAACAAATCTATATATTTCCCTGTTTTATCTAGGGGACCATTAATGGCTGAAACAATAGGTCTACCTGGAGGGTTTTCTTGGTTTTTATGTATTTTAGGGATAATGTAAAACGTAGGGTGATTGAATTCTTCAGTTCTCAAATAGTCATATTCTTTCTTAGTTAACAAACCCACTTCTTTTCCTAGTGTCAAAATGGAATTTAATTTTTTAACCACCAGATGGAAAGGATTCGCAGTCACTTTCCTATATGTGGATGAGTCACTCAATAAGCGCTTCACCTCCCTGACATAGTCTTGTTCATTCAAAATCACTACATTGCCCCCTTTATCACTTCTCTTAATGACAATATCTTTGGTCTCTTTTAGTTCTTTAAGAGCTTTTCTTTCTTTTTTGGTAAGGTTATCGCCAACTGGCATTTTCCACTCAAGATTTTTAAGGTCATCAGCAACAAAATCTAGAAATGTCGAGATCCTCATATTGGAACGAATTTTCGGCATTTTTGTCGATCTAATATTTAGATCAACCTTTCTAATTATATTGTTGGAATTATCCAAGTCTGTTATACTTTCATCACCATCCTCATTTTCCTCTATGAGAGATATCAACATATCCAGTGTCTTGCGGTCCTCCATGGACGAGTCGGAGGCCATATCCTCCAAAATGGTAGGATTACCATGTATCATTCTCAAGAAGACTTTTCTTAGAAATAAGTTCACATCTTTGAATACCTCGAACTCGTCCATGGGGGTCACTGGTGAGAAGGACATACCTTTGTTTAATAGAGAGATATGTTCCCTTTTGAGTGGAAAATTGGCCAAATTAATTACCTTTTTGTCATGAATATTCTCTTCTGCTACCTCCTCTGACTTCTTGTTCTGCCCTTGTCCTCCTGATGTTTGTTTCTTAAGGATTCCTCTACTTTCTTTTTGGATCCTCTTCCCATCTGTGATTGATGGATATGAGGAGGTTCTCCATTTTGTTGGTCTAAAAAAGAAACAGATTTTCCAAGGTTTTCAGACTCACTTTCACTAGACATGGTTTCTCCCATTGATCTAGAATGTGAACGAAAACCTCTTCGTTTAGATCGACTTCTACTTCTTTTTGTAGTGAGATCAAATATCTCACCTGTTTCCCAGTCTTTTAAATCACGTCTAAATTTGGTTTGTTTAGTAGTTCTAAGATTTTTTTGTACTTTTTCCACTTCCTTTTTCAGTTGTTCATTATATTTTTCAAAATTCTCCTGATTTTTAAAGGGATCTAAATCTGATGCACTTTTACTGATGGCCTGATCCAATTCTTCAAGTTGTAATTTTTCCTCCTCTACAATAAGTTTCATACCATTAATCCCATGTTCTATACACAGCACTTTCCATTTTTCCAAAAACCTTTCATTATGTAGATGTTCAGCTGGAACTACCTTACATCTCAGTCCACGTGGGATAATGCTCTGTCTGATATACGCTTCCAAGAAACATACATCCCACTTCCGATTGAGACGTTTAATAACAAGCTTTTTATGTTCCCGAAATTTAATCTTAATATCCTCATCTTCAGTAGATAGATTTGGGCCTTCTGCTACAAAGGCTTGATGCATTTCCAACTCTACCTCCTCTCCTGGTATGAATGCCATGAATATAAGCCCCTCCGCTCAATGCGCTCCAGCCGTCTATAAAAATAAAACACTCATAAACTAGGGTGATGGCAAACCAAATTACCAAAGTCAAATAACCTCTAGAAGAACAGGTCCATAGGAACCCAAAAGACGCATATATACTATAGGTAGTTATTAAGAGGTTGTTAATTAAGTTATCGTGTCACCCAATGTTTGGTTTCCATTCAGTAGCCAAAAAAGGCATTCAAAAAAAGGGGGTTTGTGAAAAGAGATTCACAGAAAAGCGGCTACATTATGAACAGACCGTGACACTCAGAAAATTTTCCAAAAATTATGCTTTATTACACAGATATAAATATGACATATGGGCATTCGCCCTGGTTTACCATCACCTCAGTATGAGACAATAACACACAGACCTAAAACCATATAAAATGACATCAAGACCGGTCTAAATGTATGTGCAACAGAAAAAGTGACTGCAAGAGTCTAATATCTCTGTAGTACAAACACATAGGTAAACACTTCCCAAAAGAGGTGTATCCAAAAATTATACCATAGGTATACCATAATATTAAATAATGAATTTACACCAATATCATAATGGTGAATCCCGAACAGGGAATCCAAAAATTATACTATGGATATACGTATATCACATGTATGAAATGCAGTAAGCACAATAAGCGTGAAGAGGGGAACAATAAGCCTCAGGCCTGTTTGGAAAAAGACATAAATGTCAAATATATGATGCAATACATTCCTGTGCCGGCACATGTAGTTGGGGCCCGTTCATCTGTAATGTGAACAGCTGTGTCATAAAGCTCTTGAATGGAAATAAGCCCCATTTATTCCCAGGATGGGAGAAAAGGTGCAGATTGCAGCACTCTGCTTGAAATGGTATCTTCACCACTGTATGTGGACTACACACCACCCTTTGTAGGAAAAGCAAGACATATCCCAAGGAATCTTCTGCCTGTTGAACTATATGCGGTATGTCCTGTATCCTACACAAAGCACCATAATGTCCCCATCCTGTAGTGAAACAAATAATGTGGGAAGTCACTGACAGAGCTTGCACTCAATAAGATATGTAGGTCATATTGATCACAGAGGACCGTATATCTAATGTCCTGTAACAATCCACTCACCACCTGTGCCGTGGATAAAGGGAATGAAAGAGATGTCCTTCATGGATATTGCCAAACACGGCCACAGAGGCCCAGGAACCACCGCTGACATCCGCCGATATACCGCGGGTTCCAGCCCCCTCTCAGCGCCTGTGCTGCTCACGCTTGCCTCATGGCATGTGAAGATGGCTTCCTCCTTATGGGTCAGCGTGCGTTCCACCTAGTGCGCATGACCGGAAGTGACGTATCTGACGTCTGACGTCAACGCGTTTCGCCGATGGGCGTATCTCACTCAGCTTCGTCAGGACCAATGGGACAACTGCATTTCAATATCCTATTTATAGTGGGTAAAGACCCACCCATTTATGCAAAAGAGGTGACCTGCAGTTGTTCCTAATGGAAGAAAACAAGGGGGGGGGCTAAATACTTAGCACAGCTACTGGTCTTAATTAAAATTAAAAAGGTAGGCGGCTGGAGTCCACAGAGAGGGGAGAGGCTTAATATTTTTACCAAAACATATATTAATCAAAGGTCATAAATTACATATACCAGTCTGTTGGGGCTTTTGTCACACTTTAACCAGGAGATGGCGATAAAAATCAGAGAATCACCAATTCCATCCACTGAATCGGGTTTTTGGGGAGACAATATCAATTATCAAAAGATACCAACAAATACCACAAGATGGCAATATAATCTGAAAATTCACATGAGGGTCATTATAACAAAAATACCCCAGTTTTTTACATCCATCCTATGGTATGGTTATTGTTCAGAAACGAAAGGTATTAAGGGACATATAACCAGACAGTGAGTCCTTTTGCATTATTTAGAGCTATATAAAAAGCTCATATCGTAATGTCATCCATATTTATGTTAATATTCCCAATATACACAGGTTTATCGCAATTCCAGCCATTAAGAGAAACTGAGAAATGCCATCAACTAACCGCCACATGGCAGTAAATTAGAGAATCAACAGTTCCATCTACTGAATCGGGTTTTTTGGGGGAGACAATATCAATTATCAGAAAATACCAACAAAAACCACAAGATGGCAATATAATCTGAAAATTCACATGAGGGTCATAATAACAGAAATACCCCAGTTTTTTAACATCCATCCTATGGTATGGTTATTGTTCAGAGACATAAGGTATTAAGGGACATTTAACCAGACAGTAAGTCCTTTTGCATTATTTAGAGCTATATAAAAAACTCATATCGTAAGATCATCCATATTTCCATTAATATTCCCAACACCGGTACATAGTCCCATAAACCTATTTTTCCAAAAACACTTGGAGATCACATTCCACATTTAACCCCTTAGGGTACAGTGTATCAAGTTTATATATCCAATGTTTCTCCTTTTTAAGCAGTTCTCTATCAAAATCACCTCTCCTCTGTGGGAAGTGCAGTGCATAGAAACCTTTTACTTTAGTGCCATCCAGTTTACCTCCATGATATTTAGCGTAATGTTGGGCAAGGTTACTATCAGGGTCATTTGATCTAATATCTCGAAAGTGTTCACCAATTCTTACTTTAAGTTGTCTTTTAGTCTTACCTACATACATCTTTTTACAGGGACAGGTTAAGATATATAATACCCTTACTGTGAAACAGTTTATAAGACTCTGAATCTTATAGTGAGTATTATTTCCTGAATCATAAAAGGAATCCGTGCGATCCACATATTTGCAGATTTGACATTTTCCACATTTAAACATCCCCTTGGTACGTGATTTTAACCATGTTGTTTGTTTTAATGGTTGATAGTCTGAATGAATAAGGAGGTCACCAAGATTTGGTGCTCTTCTCGCTACCATCTGGGGACGTTCACCTACAATCTTACTCAACCTGGGGCATTGAGTAAGAATCTTCCAGTGTTTTTCCAATATTAATTTAACATCTTGCCATTGAGCTCCAAATTGGGTAATCATTCTCACAGGCTGATCACTCAATCTAGCCTTCACTTCCTTTTTGGTAGATAATAAATCCTCACGATCAGTTTGATATGCCCGTCTCCGAGCATTTCTAATTTGGGAGTGGGAATATCCCCTTTCTCTAAATCTTCTATAGAGATCCTGAGCTTCCATTTTAAAGTCATTGATGTTTGAGCAGTTTCTCCGACATCTCAAAAACTGTCCCACTGGAATCCCTGAGATCAGTGAACGTGGATGGTAGCTTCTTGCCTCTAATAGGGTATTGGCAGCAGTAGGTTTCCTATATGTCTTAGTGAGGAGTTTTCCATTTTCAAGTCTAATCTCCAGATCCAGAAAAGAAATACATCTTTCGTCACATATATATGTAAGTCCAATATTGAAGGAGTTCTGATTTAACTCTCCCAAAAATGATTTTAATTCCTCAGATGTTCCTTGCCACACAAGGAACACATCATCTATATATCTTAACCAGATCTGGACATTAGCAAGAAATCTTGATGATTTAAAGACAACCTGTTCCTCCCAAAACCCCAAATGGAGACATGCGTAGGCCGGAGCCCACGGTGCTCCCATACTAGTACCTCTAGTTTGTTGATAGAAGGTATTATTAAATTGAAAAAAGTTATGTTTTAAAGCAAACTCCAATAACTCACTAATGAATTCATTCTGTCCTCCCAAAGTAGGATATGTTTTTTCAAGAAAATAGGAAACTGATCTCACACCACATTCATGTGGGATAGAGGTGTAAAGTGATTCCACATCTATTCCCACTAGAATGGAGTTATCCTTAATGGTCATATTTTCAATCTTACCCAACACATCCTTAGTGTCCCTCACATAAGAGGGGAGATTCGGAACCATATCCTTAAGAAACAAATCTATATATTTCCCTGTTTTATCTAGGGGACCATTAATGGCTGAAACAATAGGTCTACCTGGAGGGTTTTCTTGGTTTTTATGTATTTTAGGGATAATGTAAAACGTAGGGTGATTGAATTCTTCAGTTCTCAAATAGTCATATTCTTTCTTAGTTAACAAACCCACTTCTTTTCCTAGTGTCAAAATGGAATTTAATTTTTTAACCACCAGATGGAAAGGATTCGCAGTCACTTTCCTATATGTGGATGAGTCACTCAATAAGCGCTTCACCTCCCTGACATAGTCTTGTTCATTCAAAATCACTACATTGCCCCCTTTATCACTTCTCTTAATGACAATATCTTTGGTCTCTTTTAGTTCTTTAAGAGCTTTTCTTTCTTTTTTGGTAAGGTTATCGCCAACTGGCATTTTCCACTCAAGATTTTTAAGGTCATCAGCAACAAAATCTAGAAATGTCGAGATCCTCATATTGGAACGAATTTTCGGCATTTTTGTCGATCTAATATTTAGATCAACCTTTCTAATTATATTGTTGGAATTATCCAAGTCTGTTATACTTTCATCACCATCCTCATTTTCCTCTATGAGAGATATCAACATATCCAGTGTCTTGCGGTCCTCCATGGACGAGTCGGAGGCCATATCCTCCAAAATGGTAGGATTACCATGTATCATTCTCAAGAAGACTTTTCTTAGAAATAAGTTCACATCTTTGAATACCTCGAACTCGTCCATGGGGGTCACTGGTGAGAAGGACATACCTTTGTTTAATAGAGAGATATGTTCCCTTTTGAGTGGAAAATTGGCCAAATTAATTACCTTTTTGTCATGAATATTCTCTTCTGCTACCTCCTCTGACTTCTTGTTCTGCCCTTGTCCTCCTGATGTTTGTTTCTTAAGGATTCCTCTACTTTCTTTTTGGATCCTCTTCCCATCTGTGATTGATGGATATGAGGAGGTTCTCCATTTTGTTGGTCTAAAAAAGAAACAGATTTTCCAAGGTTTTCAGACTCACTTTCACTAGACATGGTTTCTCCCATTGATCTAGAATGTGAACGAAAACCTCTTCGTTTAGATCGACTTCTACTTCTTTTTGTAGTGAGATCAAATATCTCACCTGTTTCCCAGTCTTTTAAATCACGTCTAAATTTGGTTTGTTTAGTAGTTCTAAGATTTTTTTGTACTTTTTCCACTTCCTTTTTCAGTTGTTCATTATATTTTTCAAAATTCTCCTGATTTTTAAAGGGATCTAAATCTGATGCACTTTTACTGATGGCCTGATCCAATTCTTCAAGTTGTAATTTTTCCTCCTCTACAATAAGTTTCATACCATTAATCCCATGTTCTATACACAGCACTTTCCATTTTTCCAAAAACCTTTCATTATGTAGATGTTCAGCTGGAACTACCTTACATCTCAGTCCACGTGGGATAATGCTCTGTCTGATATACGCTTCCAAGAAACATACATCCCACTTCCGATTGAGACGTTTAATAACAAGCTTTTTATGTTCCCGAAATTTAATCTTAATATCCTCATCTTCAGTAGATAGATTTGGGCCTTCTGCTACAAAGGCTTGATGCATTTCCAACTCTACCTCCTCTCCTGGTATGAATGCCATGAATATAAGCCCCTCCGCTCAATGCGCTCCAGCCGTCTATAAAAATAAAACACTCATAAACTAGGGTGATGGCAAACCAAATTACCAAAGTCAAATAACCTCTAGAAGAACAGGTCCATAGGAACCCAAAAGACGCATATATACTATAGGTAGTTATTAAGAGGTTGTTAATTAAGTTATCGTGTCACCCAATGTTTGGTTTCCATTCAGTAGCCAAAAAAGGCATTCAAAAAAAGGGGGTTTGTGAAAAGAGATTCACAGAAAAGCGGCTACATTATGAACAGACCGTGACACTCAGAAAATTTTCCAAAAATTATGCTTTATTACACAGATATAAATATGACATATGGGCATTCGCCCTGGTTTACCATCACCTCAGTATGAGACAATAACACACAGACCTAAAACCATATAAAATGACATCAAGACCGGTCTAAATGTATGTGCAACAGAAAAAGTGACTGCAAGAGTCTAATATCTCTGTAGTACAAACACATAGGTAAACACTTCCCAAAAGAGGTGTATCCAAAAATTATACCATAGGTATACCATAATATTAAATAATGAATTTACACCAATATCATAATGGTGAATCCCGAACAGGGAATCCAAAAATTATACTATGGATATACGTATATCACATGTATGAAATGCAGTAAGCACAATAAGCGTGAAGAGGGGAACAATAAGCCTCAGGCCTGTTTGGAAAAAGACATAAATGTCAAATATATGATGCAATACATTCCTGTGCCGGCACATGTAGTTGGGGCCCGTTCATCTGTAATGTGAACAGCTGTGTCATAAAGCTCTTGAATGGAAATAAGCCCCATTTATTCCCAGGATGGGAGAAAAGGTGCAGATTGCAGCACTCTGCTTGAAATGGTATCTTCACCACTGTATGTGGACTACACACCACCCTTTGTAGGAAAAGCAAGACATATCCCAAGGAATCTTCTGCCTGTTGAACTATATGCGGTATGTCCTGTATCCTACACAAAGCACCATAATGTCCCCATCCTGTAGTGAAACAAATAATGTGGGAAGTCACTGACAGAGCTTGCACTCAATAAGATATGTAGGTCATATTGATCACAGAGGACCGTATATCTAATGTCCTGTAACAATCCACTCACCACCTGTGCCGTGGATAAAGGGAATGAAAGAGATGTCCTTCATGGATATTGCCAAACACGGCCACAGAGGCCCAGGAACCACCGCTGACATCCGCCGATATACCGCGGGTTCCAGCCCCCTCTCAGCGCCTGTGCTGCTCACGCTTGCCTCATGGCATGTGAAGATGGCTTCCTCCTTATGGGTCAGCGTGCGTTCCACCTAGTGCGCATGACCGGAAGTGACGTATCTGACGTATGACGTCAACGCGTTTCGCCGATGGGCGTATCTCACTCAGCTTCGTCAGGACCAATGGGACAACTGCATTTCAATATCCTATTTATAGTGGGTAAAGACCCACCCATTTATGCAAAAGAGGTGACCTGCAGTTGTTCCTAATGGAAGAAAACAAGGGGGGGGGCTAAATACTTAGCACAGCTACTGGTCTTAATTAAAATTAAAAAGGTAGGCGGCTGGAGTCCACAGAGAGGGGAGAGGCTTAATATTTTTACCAAAACATATATTAATCAAAGGTCATAAATTACATATACCAGTCTGTTGGGGCTTTTGTCACACTTTAACCAGGAGATGGCGATAAAAATCAGAGAATCACCAATTCCATCCACTGAATCGGGTTTTTGGGGAGACAATATCAATTATCAAAAGATACCAACAAATACCACAAGATGGCAATATAATCTGAAAATTCACATGAGGGTCATTATAACAAAAATACCCCAGTTTTTTACATCCATCCTATGGTATGGTTATTGTTCAGAAACGAAAGGTATTAAGGGACATATAACCAGACAGTGAGTCCTTTTGCATTATTTAGAGCTATATAAAAAGCTCATATCGTAATGTCATCCATATTTATGTTAATATTCCCAATATACACAGGTTTATCGCAATTCCAGCCATTAAGAGAAACTGAGAAATGCCATCAACTAACCGCCACATGGCAGTAAATTAGAGAATCAACAGTTCCATCTACTGAATCGGGTTTTTTGGGGGAGACAATATCAATTATCAGAAAATACCAACAAAAACCACAAGATGGCAATATAATCTGAAAATTCACATGAGGGTCATAATAACAGAAATACCCCAGTTTTTTAACATCCATCCTATGGTATGGTTATTGTTCAGAGACATAAGGTATTAAGGGACATTTAACCAGACAGTAAGTCCTTTTGCATTATTTAGAGCTATATAAAAAACTCATATCGTAAGATCATCCATATTTCCATTAATATTCCCAACACCGGTACATAGTCCCATAAACCTATTTTTCCAAAAACACTTGGAGATCACATTCCACATTTAACCCCTTAGGGTACAGTGTATCAAGTTTATATATCCAATGTTTCTCCTTTTTAAGCAGTTCTCTATCAAAATCACCTCTCCTCTGTGGGAAGTGCAGTGCATAGAAACCTTTTACTTTAGTGCCATCCAGTTTACCTCCATGATATTTAGCGTAATGTTGGGCAAGGTTACTATCAGGGTCATTTGATCTAATATCTCGAAAGTGTTCACCAATTCTTACTTTAAGTTGTCTTTTAGTCTTACCTACATACATCTTTTTACAGGGACAGGTTAAGATATATAATACCCTTACTGTGAAACAGTTTATAAGACTCTGAATCTTATAGTGAGTATTATTTCCTGAATCATAAAAGGAATCCGTGCGATCCACATATTTGCAGATTTGACATTTTCCACATTTAAACATCCCCTTGGTACGTGATTTTAACCATGTTGTTTGTTTTAATGGTTGATAGTCTGAATGAATAAGGAGGTCACCAAGATTTGGTGCTCTTCTCGCTACCATCTGGGGACGTTCACCTACAATCTTACTCAACCTGGGGCATTGAGTAAGAATCTTCCAGTGTTTTTCCAATATTAATTTAACATCTTGCCATTGAGCTCCAAATTGGGTAATCATTCTCACAGGCTGATCACTCAATCTAGCCTTCACTTCCTTTTTGGTAGATAATAAATCCTCACGATCAGTTTGATATGCCCGTCTCCGAGCATTTCTAATTTGGGAGTGGGAATATCCCCTTTCTCTAAATCTTCTATAGAGATCCTGAGCTTCCATTTTAAAGTCATTGATGTTTGAGCAGTTTCTCCGACATCTCAAAAACTGTCCCACTGGAATCCCTGAGATCAGTGAACGTGGATGGTAGCTTCTTGCCTCTAATAGGGTATTGGCAGCAGTAGGTTTCCTATATGTCTTAGTGAGGAGTTTTCCATTTTCAAGTCTAATCTCCAGATCCAGAAAAGAAATACATCTTTCGTCACATATATATGTAAGTCCAATATTGAAGGAGTTCTGATTTAACTCTCCCAAAAATGATTTTAATTCCTCAGATGTTCCTTGCCACACAAGGAACACATCATCTATATATCTTAACCAGATCTGGACATTAGCAAGAAATCTTGATGATTTAAAGACAACCTGTTCCTCCCAAAACCCCAAATGGAGACATGCGTAGGCCGGAGCCCACGGTGCTCCCATACTAGTACCTCTAGTTTGTTGATAGAAGGTATTATTAAATTGAAAAAAGTTATGTTTTAAAGCAAACTCCAATAACTCACTAATGAATTCATTCTGTCCTCCCAAAGTAGGATATGTTTTTTCAAGAAAATAGGAAACTGATCTCACACCACATTCATGTGGGATAGAGGTGTAAAGTGATTCCACATCTATTCCCACTAGAATGGAGTTATCCTTAATGGTCATATTTTCAATCTTACCCAACACATCCTTAGTGTCCCTCACATAAGAGGGGAGATTCGGAACCATATCCTTAAGAAACAAATCTATATATTTCCCTGTTTTATCTAGGGGACCATTAATGGCTGAAACAATAGGTCTACCTGGAGGGTTTTCTTGGTTTTTATGTATTTTAGGGATAATGTAAAACGTAGGGTGATTGAATTCTTCAGTTCTCAAATAGTCATATTCTTTCTTAGTTAACAAACCCACTTCTTTTCCTAGTGTCAAAATGGAATTTAATTTTTTAACCACCAGATGGAAAGGATTCGCAGTCACTTTCCTATATGTGGATGAGTCACTCAATAAGCGCTTCACCTCCCTGACATAGTCTTGTTCATTCAAAATCACTACATTGCCCCCTTTATCACTTCTCTTAATGACAATATCTTTGGTCTCTTTTAGTTCTTTAAGAGCTTTTCTTTCTTTTTTGGTAAGGTTATCGCCAACTGGCATTTTCCACTCAAGATTTTTAAGGTCATCAGCAACAAAATCTAGAAATGTCGAGATCCTCATATTGGAACGAATTTTCGGCATTTTTGTCGATCTAATATTTAGATCAACCTTTCTAATTATATTGTTGGAATTATCCAAGTCTGTTATACTTTCATCACCATCCTCATTTTCCTCTATGAGAGATATCAACATATCCAGTGTCTTGCGGTCCTCCATGGACGAGTCGGAGGCCATATCCTCCAAAATGGTAGGATTACCATGTATCATTCTCAAGAAGACTTTTCTTAGAAATAAGTTCACATCTTTGAATACCTCGAACTCGTCCATGGGGGTCACTGGTGAGAAGGACATACCTTTGTTTAATAGAGAGATATGTTCCCTTTTGAGTGGAAAATTGGCCAAATTAATTACCTTTTTGTCATGAATATTCTCTTCTGCTACCTCCTCTGACTTCTTGTTCTGCCCTTGTCCTCCTGATGTTTGTTTCTTAAGGATTCCTCTACTTTCTTTTTGGATCCTCTTCCCATCTGTGATTGATGGATATGAGGAGGTTCTCCATTTTGTTGGTCTAAAAAAGAAACAGATTTTCCAAGGTTTTCAGACTCACTTTCACTAGACATGGTTTCTCCCATTGATCTAGAATGTGAACGAAAACCTCTTCGTTTAGATCGACTTCTACTTCTTTTTGTAGTGAGATCAAATATCTCACCTGTTTCCCAGTCTTTTAAATCACGTCTAAATTTGGTTTGTTTAGTAGTTCTAAGATTTTTTTGTACTTTTTCCACTTCCTTTTTCAGTTGTTCATTATATTTTTCAAAATTCTCCTGATTTTTAAAGGGATCTAAATCTGATGCACTTTTACTGATGGCCTGATCCAATTCTTCAAGTTGTAATTTTTCCTCCTCTACAATAAGTTTCATACCATTAATCCCATGTTCTATACACAGCACTTTCCATTTTTCCAAAAACCTTTCATTATGTAGATGTTCAGCTGGAACTACCTTACATCTCAGTCCACGTGGGATAATGCTCTGTCTGATATACGCTTCCAAGAAACATACATCCCACTTCCGATTGAGACGTTTAATAACAAGCTTTTTATGTTCCCGAAATTTAATCTTAATATCCTCATCTTCAGTAGATAGATTTGGGCCTTCTGCTACAAAGGCTTGATGCATTTCCAACTCTACCTCCTCTCCTGGTATGAATGCCATGAATATAAGCCCCTCCGCTCAATGCGCTCCAGCCGTCTATAAAAATAAAACACTCATAAACTAGGGTGATGGCAAACCAAATTACCAAAGTCAAATAACCTCTAGAAGAACAGGTCCATAGGAACCCAAAAGACGCATATATACTATAGGTAGTTATTAAGAGGTTGTTAATTAAGTTATCGTGTCACCCAATGTTTGGTTTCCATTCAGTAGCCAAAAAAGGCATTCAAAAAAAGGGGGTTTGTGAAAAGAGATTCACAGAAAAGCGGCTACATTATGAACAGACCGTGACACTCAGAAAATTTTCCAAAAATTATGCTTTATTACACAGATATAAATATGACATATGGGCATTCGCCCTGGTTTACCATCACCTCAGTATGAGACAATAACACACAGACCTAAAACCATATAAAATGACATCAAGACCGGTCTAAATGTATGTGCAACAGAAAAAGTGACTGCAAGAGTCTAATATCTCTGTAGTACAAACACATAGGTAAACACTTCCCAAAAGAGGTGTATCCAAAAATTATACCATAGGTATACCATAATATTAAATAATGAATTTACACCAATATCATAATGGTGAATCCCGAACAGGGAATCCAAAAATTATACTATGGATATACGTATATCACATGTATGAAATGCAGTAAGCACAATAAGCGTGAAGAGGGGAACAATAAGCCTCAGGCCTGTTTGGAAAAAGACATAAATGTCAAATATATGATGCAATACATTCCTGTGCCGGCACACGTGGTTGGGGCCCGTTCATCTGTAATGTGAACAGCTGTGTCATAAAGCTCTTGAATGGAAATAAGCCCCATTTATTCCCAGGATGGGAGAAAAGGTGCAGATTGCAGCACTCTGCTTGAAATGGTATCTTCACCACTGTATGTGGACTACACACCACCCTTTGTAGGAAAAGCAAGACATATCCCAAGGAATCTTCTGCCTGTTGAACTATATGCGGTATGTCCTGTATCCTACACAAAGCACCATAATGTCCCCATCCTGTAGTGAAACAAATAATGTGGGAAGTCACTGACAGAGCTTGCACTCAATAAGATATGTAGGTCATATTGATCACAGAGGACCGTATATCTAATGTCCTGTAACAATCCACTCACCACCTGTGCCGTGGATAAAGGGAATGAAAGAGATGTCCTTCATGGATATTGCCAAACACGGCCACAGAGGCCCAGGAACCACCGCTGACATCCGCCGATATACCGCGGGTTCCAGCCCCCTCTCAGCGCCTGTGCTGCTCACGCTTGCCTCATGGCATGTGAAGATGGCTTCCTCCTTATGGGTCAGCGTGCGTTCCACCTAGTACGCATGACCGGAAGTGACGTATCTGACGTATGACGGATTGTTACAGGACATTAGATATACGGTCCTCTGTGATCAATATGACCTACATATCTTATTGAGTGCAAGCTCTGTCAGTGACTTCCCACATTATTTGTTTCACTACAGGATGGGGACATTATGGTGCTTTGTGTAGGATACAGGACATACCGCATATAGTTCAACAGGCAGAAGATTCCTTGGGATATGTCTTGCTTTTCCTACAAAGGGTGGTGTGTAGTCCACATACAGTGGTGAAGATACCATTTCAAGCAGAGTGCTGCAATCTGCACCTTTTCTCCCATCCTGGGAATAAATGGGGCTTATTTCCATTCAAGAGCTTTATGACACAGCTGTTATTATTTATTTATTTATTTATCGAGTTTATATAGCGCCAAAGGGTTTGCTCAGCGCTGTACAATAGAGGGGGGACAATACATGAAACAGTACAGTAACATCAAACAGCACACAAGGGGTAAGAGGGCCCTACTCTTTCGAGCTTACAATCTAGGAGGGAGGGGGTAGAGGTACAGGAGGAAATGGCTGTGGGGGATGGAGTGGAAGGAGGAGGGAAGGGCAGCGGCTGTTAGGTGAGGGTGGGGTAGGCTTCCCTGAAGAGGTGGGTTTTCAGGGAGCGCCTGAAGGTGAGGAGGGAAGGTGACAGTCTGATGGGTTGGGGTAGTGAGTTCCAGAGGATGGGGGAGGACCTGGAGAAGTCTTGCAGTCGTGCGTGGGAGGAGGAGACCAGGGAGCAAGATAGAAGGAGGTCCTGTGAAGAGCGAAGGGTACGGGTAGGGTGGTATCTGGGAATCAGGTCGGTGAGGTAGTTAGGGGCAGTGTTGTGAATGGCTTTATAGGTCAGAGTGAGCAGTTTGAATTTAATGCGTTGGGCAATGGGGAGCCAGTGGAGGGAGAGGCAGAGGGGGGTGGCAGAGGTGGAGCGGCTGGTGAGGTGGATGAGTCTGGCAGCTGAGTTCAGGATGGTCTGAAGCGGGGTGAGTTTGCACTGGGGTAGGCCGGTGAGGAGGGAGTTGCAGTAGTCAAGGCGTGAGATAATCAGGGAGTGAACGAGTAGTTTAGTGGTGTCTGGGGTAAGGAAGGAGCGTATCTTGGAGATGTTCCGGAGGTGGAGCCTGCATGAGTTTGTGAGAGATTTGATATGAGGTTGAAAGGAAAGGTTTGAGTCCAGAATGACGCCAAGGACCTTGGCTTGCGGGGCGGGATTGATGGTGGTGTTGTTGGTAGTGATGGAAAGGATGGGGGGGGGGGCACGGGAAGGGGGAAAGACGAGAAGCTCGGTTTTGGAGAGGTTGAGTTTGAGGAAATGGAGCGACATCCAGTCAGAGATGTCGTTTAGGAGGTGAGTGATGCGGGCGGAGAATGTGGGGGTGAGGTGAGGGGTGGATAGGTAGATTTGAGTATCATCAGCATAGAGGTGGTAGTTGAAGCCGTGGGAGTGTATGAGTTTGCCAAGGGAGGAGGTGTAGATGGAGAAGAGAAGGGGTCCAAGGACAGAGCCCTGGGGGACCCCAACAGAGAGGGGGAGGGAAGAGGAGGTGGCGCCGTTGTAGCAAACGCTGAAGGAGCGTTGGGATAGGTAGGAGGAGAACCAGGAGAGAGCGGTGTCTCTGATGCCAAGGGAGAGTAGTTTATTAAGGAGGAGGGGGTGGTCGACTGTGTCAAAGGCCGCAGAGAGGTCTAGGAGAAGGAGGACAGAGTAGTCGCCTTTGGCTTTGGCGGTTAGTAGATCGTTGGTGATTTTGAGGAGGGCAGTTTCGGTGGAGTGTAGGGGACGGAAGCCGGACTGTAGTGGGTCAAGGAGGTTGTTGTCAGTTAGGTGGGCGCTTAGGCGATCGTAGACCAAGCGCTCAAGGAGCTTGGACGTGAGTGGCAGTAGGGAAATTGGTCTGAGGTTGTTGAGGTCAGTGGAGTCCAGGGAGGGCTTTTTGAGTATGGGGGTGATGTGCGCATGTTTTAGGGGGGAGGGGAAGACGCCAGTAGCGAGGGAGAGATTGAAGATGTGGGTAAGGGAGCGGATGAGGGAAGAGGGGGGTGACCGGAGGAGTTGAGAGGGGATAGGGTCCAGGGGGCAGGTAGTGAGGCGGGCTTCTGAGAAGACTCTGGTGACTTCCTCAGTGGTAGTAGGGCTGAAGGAGTGCAGTGATGGGGGGGTTACGGTAGGCAGGGCCTTGGGTGTGGTGGGGGGCAGTGCCGTTGCAAGGTCAGAGGAGGGGAGAGATGAGAGGGTGATGGAAGGGGGGAGGCTAGATGGGGAGGTAGACTGCAAGTTGACTATGTCCTTGCGGATTGCGTCAATCTTGCTATGGAGATGAGTGGCAATCTCGTGGGCGGTAAGTGAGGTACTGAGTGGAGGAGGGGGGGGAGAGAGCAGGGAGTTGAAGGTGGAGAAGAGTCGGCGAGGGCGGTTAGAGAGGGTGTTGATCAGGTCAACGAAGTAGGCCTGCTTGGCGGCGTGGAGGGAGGAGGTGTAGGTGAGGAAGGCAGATTTGTAGAGGGAGAATGCATGAGGGGACCTGGTTTTGCGCCATAGTCTCTCCAGCGCACGACTGCGACGTTTGAGGCATTTAGTGTGGTCGTTCTGCCATGGTTGGAGCGGTCTGGGTTTGATGTTGCGTGTGGTTAGGGGTGCCAGAGAGTCTAGGGTGGCTGATAGTGAGTCGTTGTACGCGGTGGTGGCTAGGTCAGGACATGACAGTGGAAGGATGCTGTCGTGCAAGCGGTCGGCAGCCGAGTGGAGGGGGGCCGGGTGCAGGTTGCGGAGGTTGCGGCTGGTGATGGTTTGGCGCACTGGGGGGGGGGAGTTAGGGGAAGGGGAGATGGAGAACGTGAGGAGGTGGTGGTCGGAGAGAGGGAAGGGGGTGTTAGTGAAGTGGTTAAGGGTACAGAGGTGGGAGAAGACGAGGTCCAGGGTGTTCCCATTGATGTGGGTGGAGGATTGAGTGTGTTGTGTGAGCGCGAAGGGGGTGGTTAAGTGGAGGAGTCGAGAGGTAGCTGGGGTGTTGTCGTTGATGGGGATGTTGAAGTCCCCGAGGATGATGGTCGGTAGCTCAGAGGAGAGGAAGAAGGGAAGCCAGGCGGCGAAGTCATCCAGGAAGCGGGCTATGGATCCGGGGGGCCTGTAGATCACTGCGATCCTTAAGGGGGTGGGTGAGAAGAGCCGGATGCAGTGAGCCTCGAAGGAGGAGAAGGTTAGGGAGGGGGGGTTAGGGAGGACCTGGAAGGTGCTCAGCGGTGATAGGAGCAGGCCGACACCGCCACCTTTGTGACCGCTCAGTCTTGGTGAATGGGACCAGATGAGACCTCCATGAGAGAGTGCCGCAGGGGAGGTAGAGTCGGTGGCCTGTACCCAGGTTTCGGTGATGGCTAGGAGGTTGAGGGAGCGGGAGATAAAGAGGTCATGGATGGCAGTTAGTTTGTTGCAAACCGAGCGGGCGTTCAGAAGTGCAACCGAGAGAGGGGGGATGGATGTGGGGAGGAGGTGCACAGGTATGAGGTTGAGGGGGTTGCGGCGGCTGGCGGGAGCAGGGGGGTCCCTGGAGGGGGGGAGAGGTGGTGAGGGGCCAGGGTTCGGGGAGATGTCCCCAGCGGATAGGAGAAGGAGAAGGGTGAGGAGGGTGGCATGGGAATGGGAGGTGCAGGAGCGTGTGGGTCTGGTAGTGGTGGCACGTGGGTCGACCGAGGAGTGGAGTACCAGGAGGAGGTGGTGAGTGCCGTAGTGGGGAGAGGGCAGAAGTGAAGGGGCAATGTAGAGCCGTTTTGGGGGGGTGGGCGGGTAGAGGGAGGCGATTTTTGGGATGGAGGAGAGGAAAACGAGGAGGAGAAGTGCAGGTGGCATGCTGGGGTGAGTGCAGTGCTGTTCGGGTCAGGGGAGGTGAAGGGATACGGGTCAGGGCGAGGTGATGTGGAGAGTCTATATCACCGTGGAGGAGTCCACTAGAGTCCTTCTGTAGGGGGAGAGTGGGAGTAGAGTCCAGCAGCTGGCTGGCTGCAATCTGTGGGTGCAGTATGCTGGCGTCCGAGGGGGCATCAGTGGGTCTGGTGGATCGGCGAGTGGAGGGGACGTAGGGTGCGATGTTGGGGGGCGTTGGCAGGCAAGGCGTCTGGTGATGCTGGCGGCTCGGTGACTGGAGATTCGCTGGGTGGTCCGGGAGATTCGCTGGGCGACGTCTCGATTCGCTGGGCGACGTCTCGATTCGCTGGGCGACGTCTCGATTCGCTGGGTGGTCCGGGTGTTGGGTGACCAGAGGTGGTAGCTGGGTGCCCGGTAGCTGGGTGTCCAGGGGTGGTAGCTGGGTACCCGGTAGCTGGGTGCTGGGTGTCCAGGGGTGTTAGCTGGGAGCTTAGACTTCGAGTTGCCAAGCAAAGGCCAAGAGATGGGAAGGACGGGAGAATCCTCATCAACAATGCATTGCAATATCTGGAACGGCATTAAAGACCCATGGTTTTTCGGAATCCCCTCGATGCAGGTAGCGGAGGTGCGGCGTTGTCCTGGAAAGGTTCCTGGTCTGGGGCTGGCTGGTGCAGGGTGGCCCGCAGGGTGCTGGGAGGCCTGAAGCAGTTCCCATGCAGGGTCGCCGGGTGCGAGCAGCTGGGTGCCCCGAGGTGGCGGCTGGGTGCCAGGTGGTCTGGGGTGGTCCCAGAGCTAGGGAGGGCTCCAGGGAGACCGTGAGGCCGTGCCGGTTCCTGGTGGTCCAGGGTGATCAGCAAGGACCCAGGGCTGATGGGGAGGGCCCTGGGCAGGCAGGCAGGTCGGCGGGACCCGGTGGGCAGAGCGGTGACGGTCCGGGTAGATGTCCGGCGATCCGGTCCGATCGCGGCTCGGCCGCGGCCAAAATCGAGGCCGCGGCTTCGGGTGCGCGGGTAGGCCGCGATTTCCGGGGCTCCGGGAAAAGGTCCAGAAGTGGTCCCTGGTGGTCAGGCTGGGCCGGGAGTGTCTTAGGGGCCCCGCTGGGTTCCGCTGCGGCCCGGATGGCAGCGGATTGGGGCTAGGAGCGCAGGAGCTCCTAAAGCGTGTCTGCTCCCGCCGCCATCTTGATATGATGATTCACATTACAGCTGTTCACATTACAGATGAACGGGCCCCAACCACGTGTGCCGGCACAGGAATGTATTGCATCATATATTTGACATTTATGTCTTTTTCCAAACAGGCCTGAGGCTTATTGTTCCCCTCTTCACGCTTATTGTGCTTACTGCATTTCATACATGTGATATACGTATATCCATAGTATAATTTTTGGATTCCCTGTTCGGGATTCACCATTATGATATTGGTGTAAATTCATTATTTAATATTATGGTATACCTATGGTATAATTTTTGGATACACCTCTTTTGGGAAGTGTTTACCTATGTGTTTGTACTACAGAGATATTAGACTCTTGCAGTCACTTTTTCTGTTGCACATACATTTAGACCGGTCTTGATGTCATTTTATATGGTTTTAGGTCTGTGTGTTATTGTCTCATACTGAGGTGATGGTAAACCAGGGCGAATGCCCATATGTCATATTTATATCTGTGTAATAAAGCATAATTTTTGGAAAATTTTCTGAGTGTCACGGTCTGTTCATAATGTAGCCGCTTTTCTGTGAATCTCTTTTCACAAACCCCCTTTTTTTGAATGCCTTTTTTGGCTACTGAATGGAAACCAAACATTGGGTGACACGATAACTTAATTAACAACCTCTTAATAACTACCTATAGTATATATGCGTCTTTTGGGTTCCTATGGACCTGTTCTTCTAGAGGTTATTTGACTTTGGTAATTTGGTTTGCCATCACCCTAGTTTATGAGTGTTTTATTTTTATAGACGGCTGGAGCGCATTGAGCGGAGGGGCTTATATTCATGGCATTCATACCAGGAGAGGAGGTAGAGTTGGAAATGCATCAAGCCTTTGTAGCAGAAGGCCCAAATCTATCTACTGAAGATGAGGATATTAAGATTAAATTTCGGGAACATAAAAAGCTTGTTATTAAACGTCTCAATCGGAAGTGGGATGTATGTTTCTTGGAAGCGTATATCAGACAGAGCATTATCCCACGTGGACTGAGATGTAAGGTAGTTCCAGCTGAACATCTACATAATGAAAGGTTTTTGGAAAAATGGAAAGTGCTGTGTATAGAACATGGGATTAATGGTATGAAACTTATTGTAGAGGAGGAAAAATTACAACTTGAAGAATTGGATCAGGCCATCAGTAAAAGTGCATCAGATTTAGATCCCTTTAAAAATCAGGAGAATTTTGAAAAATATAATGAACAACTGAAAAAGGAAGTGGAAAAAGTACAAAAAAATCTTAGAACTACTAAACAAACCAAATTTAGACGTGATTTAAAAGACTGGGAAACAGGTGAGATATTTGATCTCACTACAAAAAGAAGTAGAAGTCGATCTAAACGAAGAGGTTTTCGTTCACATTCTAGATCAATGGGAGAAACCATGTCTAGTGAAAGTGAGTCTGAAAACCTTGGAAAATCTGTTTCTTTTTTAGACCAACAAAATGGAGAACCTCCTCATATCCATCAATCACAGATGGGAAGAGGATCCAAAAAGAAAGTAGAGGAATCCTTAAGAAACAAACATCAGGAGGACAAGGGCAGAACAAGAAGTCAGAGGAGGTAGCAGAAGAGAATATTCATGACAAAAAGGTAATTAATTTGGCCAATTTTCCACTCAAAAGGGAACATATCTCTCTATTAAACAAAGGTATGTCCTTCTCACCAGTGACCCCCATGGACGAGTTCGAGGTATTCAAAGATGTGAACTTATTTCTAAGAAAAGTCTTCTTGAGAATGATACATGGTAATCCTACCATTTTGGAGGATATGGCCTCCGACTCGTCCATGGAGGACCGCAAGACACTGGATATGTTGATATCTCTCATAGAGGAAAATGAGGATGGTGATGAAAGTATAACAGACTTGGATAATTCCAACAATATAATTAGAAAGGTTGATCTAAATATTAGATCGACAAAAATGCCGAAAATTCGTTCCAATATGAGGATCTCGACATTTCTAGATTTTGTTGCTGATGACCTTAAAAATCTTGAGTGGAAAATGCCAGTTGGCGATAACCTTACCAAAAAAGAAAGAAAAGCTCTTAAAGAACTAAAAGAGACCAAAGATATTGTCATTAAGAGAAGTGATAAAGGGGGCAATGTAGTGATTTTGAATGAACAAGACTATGTCAGGGAGGTGAAGCGCTTATTGAGTGACTCATCCACATATAGGAAAGTGACTGCGAATCCTTTCCATCTGGTGGTTAAAAAATTAAATTCCATTTTGACACTAGGAAAAGAAGTGGGTTTGTTAACTAAGAAAGAATATGACTATTTGAGAACTGAAGAATTCAATCACCCTACGTTTTACATTATCCCTAAAATACATAAAAACCAAGAAAACCCTCCAGGTAGACCTATTGTTTCAGCCATTAATGGTCCCCTAGATAAAACAGGGAAATATATAGATTTGTTTCTTAAGGATATGGTTCCGAATCTCCCCTCTTATGTGAGGGACACTAAGGATGTGTTGGGTAAGATTGAAAATATGACCATTAAGGATAACTCCATTCTAGTGGGAATAGATGTGGAATCACTTTACACCTCTATCCCACATGAATGTGGTGTGAGATCAGTTTCCTATTTTCTTGAAAAAACATATCCTACTTTGGGAGGACAGAATGAATTCATTAGTGAGTTATTGGAGTTTGCTTTAAAACATAACTTTTTTCAATTTAATAATACCTTCTATCAACAAACTAGAGGTACTAGTATGGGAGCACCGTGGGCTCCGGCCTACGCATGTCTCCATTTGGGGTTTTGGGAGGAACAGGTTGTCTTTAAATCATCAAGATTTCTTGCTAATGTCCAGATCTGGTTAAGATATATAGATGATGTGTTCCTTGTGTGGCAAGGAACATCTGAGGAATTAAAATCATTTTTGGGAGAGTTAAATCAGAACTCCTTCAATATTGGACTTACATATATATGTGACGAAAGATGTATTTCTTTTCTGGATCTGGAGATTAGACTTGAAAATGGAAAACTCCTCACTAAGACATATAGGAAACCTACTGCTGCCAATACCCTATTAGAGGCAAGAAGCTACCATCCACGTTCACTGATCTCAGGGATTCCAGTGGGACAGTTTTTGAGATGTCGGAGAAACTGCTCAAACATCAATGACTTTAAAATGGAAGCTCAGGATCTCTATAGAAGATTTAGAGAAAGGGGATATTCCCACTCCCAAATTAGAAATGCTCGGAGACGGGCATATCAAACTGATCGTGAGGATTTATTATCTACCAAAAAGGAAGTGAAGGCTAGATTGAGTGATCAGCCTGTGAGAATGATTACCCAATTTGGAGCTCAATGGCAAGATGTTAAATTAATATTGGAAAAACACTGGAAGATTCTTACTCAATGCCCCAGGTTGAGTAAGATTGTAGGTGAACGTCCCCAGATGGTAGCGAGAAGAGCACCAAATCTTGGTGACCTCCTTATTCATTCAGACTATCAACCATTAAAACAAACAACATGGTTAAAATCACGTACCAAGGGGATGTTTAAATGTGGAAAATGTCAAATCTGCAAATATGTGGATCGCACGGATTCCTTTTATGATTCAGGAAATAATACTCACTATAAGATTCAGAGTCTTATAAACTGTTCCACAGTAAGGGTATTATATATCTTAACCTGTCCCTGTAAAAAGATGTATGTAGGTAAGACTAAAAGACAACTTAAAGTAAGAATTGGTGAACACTTTAGAGATATTAGATCAAATGACCCTGATAGTAACCTTGCCCAACATTACGCTAAATATCATGGAGGTAAACTGGATGGCACTAAAGTAAAAGGTTTCTATGCACTGCACTTCCCACAGAGGAGAGGTGATTTTGATAGAGAACTGCTTAAAAAGGAGAAACATTGGATATATAAACTTGATACACTGTACCCTAAGGGGTTAAATGTGGAATGTGATCTCCAAGTGTTTTTGGAAAAATAGGTTTATGGGACTATGTACCGGTGTTGGGAATATTAATGGAAATATGGATGATCTTACGATATGAGTTTTTTATATAGCTCTAAATAATGTAAAAGGACTTACTGTCTGGTTAAATGTCCCTTAATACCTTATGTCTCTGAACAATAACCATACCATAGGATGGATGTTAAAAAACTGGGGTATTTCTGTTATTATGACCCTCATGTGAATTTTCAGATTATATTGCCATCTTGTGGTTTTTGTTGGTATTTTCTGATAATTGATATTGTCTCCCCCAAAAAACCCGATTCAGTAGATGGAACTGTTGATTCTCTGATTTACTGCCATGTGGCGGTTAGTTGATGGCATTTCTCAGTTTCTCTTAATGGCTGGAATTGCGATAAACCTGTGTATATTGGGAATATTAACATAAATATGGATGACATTACGATATGAGCTTTTTATATAGCTCTAAATAATGCAAAAGGACTCACTGTCTGGTTATATGTCCCTTAATACCTTTCGTTTCTGAACAATAACCATACCATAGGATGGATGTAAAAAACTGGGGTATTTTTGTTATAATGACCCTCATGTGAATTTTCAGATTATATTGCCATCTTGTGGTATTTGTTGGTATCTTTTGATAATTGATATTGTCTCCCCAAAAACCCGATTCAGTGGATGGAATTGGTGATTCTCTGATTTTTATCGCCATCTCCTGGTTAAAGTGTGACAAAAGCCCCAACAGACTGGTATATGTAATTTATGACCTTTGATTAATATATGTTTTGGTAAAAATATTAAGCCTCTCCCCTCTCTGTGGACTCCAGCCGCCTACCTTTTTAATTTTAATTAAGACCAGTAGCTGTGCTAAGTATTTAGCCCCCCCCCTTGTTTTCTTCCATTAGGAACAACTGCAGGTCACCTCTTTTGCATAAATGGGTGGGTCTTTACCCACTATAAATAGGATATTGAAATGCAGTTGTCCCATTGGTCCTGACGAAGCTGAGTGAGATACGCCCATCGGCGAAACGCGTTGACGTCATACGTCAGATACGTCACTTCCGGTCATGCGCACTAGGTGGAACGCACGCTGACCCATAAGGAGGAAGCCATCTTCACATGCCATGAGGCAAGCGTGAGCAGCACAGGCGCTGAGAGGGGGCTGGAACCCGCGGTATATCGGCGGATGTCAGCGGTGGTTCCTGGGCCTCTGTGGCCGTGTTTGGCAATATCCATGAAGGACATCTCTTTCATTCCCTTTATCCACGGCACAGGTGGTGAGTGGATTGTTACAGGACATTAGATATACGGTCCTCTGTGATCAATATGACCTACATATCTTATTGAGTGCAAGCTCTGTCAGTGACTTCCCACATTATTTGTTTCACTACAGGATGGGGACATTATGGTGCTTTGTGTAGGATACAGGACATACCGCATATAGTTCAACAGGCAGAAGATTCCTTGGGATGTGTCTTGCTTTTCCTACAAAGGGTGGTGTGTAGTCCACATACAGTGGTGAAGATACCATTTCAAGCAGAGTGCTGCAATCTGCACCTTTTCTCCCATCCTGGGAATAAATGGGGCTTATTTCCATTCAAGAGCTTTATGACACAGCTGTTCACATTACAGATGAACGGGCCCCAACTACATGTGCCGGCACAGGAATGTATTGCATCATATATTTGACATTTATGTCTTTTTCCAAACAGGCCTGAGGCTTATTGTTCCCCTCTTCACGCTTATTGTGCTTACTGCATTTCATACATGTGATATACGTATATCCATAGTATAATTTTTGGATTCCCTGTTCGGGATTCACCATTATGATATTGGTGTAAATTCATTATTTAATATTATGGTATACCTATGGTATAATTTTTGGATACACCTCTTTTGGGAAGTGTTTACCTATGTGTTTGTACTACAGAGATATTAGACTCTTGCAGTCACTTTTTCTGTTGCACATACATTTAGACCGGTCTTGATGTCATTTTATATGGTTTTAGGTCTGTGTGTTATTGTCTCATACTGAGGTGATGGTAAACCAGGGCGAATGCCCATATGTCATATTTATATCTGTGTAATAAAGCATAATTTTTGGAAAATTTTCTGAGTGTCACGGTCTGTTCATAATGTAGCCGCTTTTCTGTGAATCTCTTTTCACAAACCCCCTTTTTTTGAAGGCCCCATAAGATGCCCCTGGTACCTTTTTCATAGGCTTTTTTGAGCTTGGGCAAGGACACAGGGTCCCCATGATTCCCTATTGCCCGGGGGCCCTATGAGTTGTCAGTCCACCCCTAGTAATTATTATCTATGCTGGCCCAAATCCTCCTCCCCTCCCTACATAGGAGTGGAGGGGAATACGGTAGAACAGTGGTCTCCAAACTGGGGCTCTTTGTTTGCCTTTTGCCGGCCCTTGGGTAGTAGTTCTCCTACTGACATTAATGATGGGCACCCCCCCTTAACCCACAGACACCAATAGTGGGGTACTAGTCTTCTCACTGACACCAACGATGGAGCACTATTCCTCCCACTGACACCAATGATGGAACACTATTCCTCCCACTGACACCAACGATGGGGCACTATTCCTCCCACTGACACCAACTATGGAGCACTCTTCCACTGTCGCCAACAATGGGGCACTATTTCTCCCACTGACACCAACGATGGGGCACTATTCCTCCCACTGATACCAACTATGGGGCACTCTTCCTCCCACTGACACCAACTATGGGGCACTCTTCCTCCCACTGACACCAACTATGAGGCACTCTTCCACTGTCGCCAACAATGGGGCACCATTTCTCCCATTGACACCAATGATGGGGCACTATTTCTCCCACTGACACCAATGATGGGGCACTATTCCTCCCTCTGACACCAACATTGGAGCACTGTTCCTCCCATTGACACCAACGATGGAGCACTGATCCTCTCACTGACACCAATGATGGGGCACTATTCCTTCCACTGACACCAATGATGGAACACTATTCCTCCCGCTGATGCCAACAATGGGGCACCATTCCTCCCACTGACACCAACTATGGGGCACTCTTCCACTGTTGCCAACAATGGGGCACTATTTCTCCCACTGACACCAATGATGGGGCACTATTCCTCCCTCTGACACCAACGATGGGGCACTAATCCTCTCACTGACACCAATGATGGGGCACTAATCCTCTCACTGACACCAATGATGGGGCACTATTCCTTCCACTGACACCAACGATGGGGCACTGTTCCTACCACTGACACCATCGATGGGGCACTATTCCTCCCACTAAAGATTTGGTATTGTTTACTCCCACTGACACCATTACATTTTCTACTCCGACTGGCCCAAGTCCAGCCCCCCTAAAGTCTAAAGGACAGTAAACTGGAGACCCCTGCTATAGATGATTACTTGAGTCACAGTTCTCAGTCTACTGTGGTTGTTGACATTGCATCCAAGATGGTGGCACCCAACAGCTGTCTCAAGGCCTTTGGATGTCTACATAAAGGAGGATTTTATAGTTAACATGTCTAAAATCCATCAAATGCCCACATTATCTTATGGGAAGATTGTTAACAACTTTATCACTGTGTACAACTTTCAATGATCTATGTACATAGAGGTAGACATATTTGCTTCCTTTGTGCCTTGCTGATCCTCTTATCTCACTGAAAAGCTAAACAGTTGTTGCTACTCACTTCCTGTCACTGTGACCACATAGCAAGTAAGCAAAAAATCTCCATGGTGGGGATAGAGACAGCAATACATGCCTGAAAGAGGTTGTCACCATCCCCAACCCTATCCAACACAAAAACATATTGGCCAGAGTAGGGCCTTCATTTCCTAACCACGTCACGTCATTCTTTATTTCTTTCTACAGGCTACTTGATGTTGGGCTTGTTGGCCATGCTGGTGACCCTGGAAACATTTTGTGAACTTCAGGAACTGAAAACATTCCGTAAGCTGTTCTACGTGAAGAGAATGAAGGATGGAGATCAGGAGAACATCATGGAGCATGACCAGCTGGCCTTCTCCTCCATCTCAGACCAAGTGGCATCACTGAAAGACGAGCGGAAACTAAGCGAGCCATTTGTAGCCCTCCAACCTGTCGTCAATTACAACGGTGATGGCTCTTTAAACAATGAGCACTAGAGCAAGAGATATCCAAAACATCCATTTCAGACATTGGCAAGAGATATTCAATACCTCTATATCAGTCATTGGCAAGAGATTTTCAATACCTCTATATCAGACATCGGCAAGAGATATCCAATACTTCCATATCCGACATCGGCAAGAGATATCCAAAACCTCAATAGCAGACATCAGCAAGAGATATCCAAAACCTTCATTTCAGACATCGGCAAGAGATATCCAATACCTCCATATCAGTCATTGGCAAGAGATATTCAATACCTCTATATCAGACATCGGCAAGAGATATCCAATACTTCCATATCAGACATGGACAAGAGATGTCCAATACTTCCATATCAGACATGGACAAGAGATATCCAATACTTCCATAGCAGACATTGGCAAGGGATATCCAATACCTCCATATCAGACATCGGCAAGAGATATCCAATACCTCCATATCGTACATCGGCAAGAGATATCCAGAATCCCCATATCAGACATTGGCAAGAGATATCCAATACTTCCATATCAGTCATCGGCAAGAGATATCTAATACCTCCATATCATACATGGGCAAGAGATATCCAATACTTCCATATCAGACATGGGCAAGAGATATCCAATACTTCCATATCAGACATCAGCAAGAGATATCCAATACTTCCATATCCGACATCAGCAAGAGATATCCAATACTTCCATATCCGACATCAGCAAGAGATATCCAATACTTCCATATCAGACATCGGCAAGAGATATCCAATACTTCCATATCAGATATCGGCAAGAGATATCCAAAACTTCCATAGCAGCCTACGGCAAAAGATATCCAAAACTTCCATATCAGACATCAGCAAGAGATATCCAATACTTCCATATCAGACATCAGCAAGAGATATCCAATACTTCCATATCAGACGTCGGCAAGAGATATCCAATACTTCCGTATCAAACATCGGCAAGAGATGTCCAATACTTCCATATCAGACATCAGCAAGAGATATCCAATACTTCCATATCAGACATCAGCAAGAGATATCCAATACTTCCATATCAGACATCAGCAAGAGATATCCAATACTTCCATATCAGACATCAGCAAGAGACATCCAATACTTCCGTATCAATCATCAGCAAGAGATATCCAATACCTCCACATTAGACATCGGTGAAATCATCGCACAAGTCCACCTGCTTTTCCGAGAGGGAAAAAAAGGGTTCCTCAATACATCCTCCATCTATAGGTGGAGCCTGGTTTGAGCAGTCACATTTCTTATATGAGCTTGTAAACCTCAGGGGTAGGATCACTGACTCGTCCCGCCTACCTTAGAGATTTGTATGAACCTAACCATTTCCATTCCTCTTATTGCAAGCTCTGTAATATAAAATGATCTAAATACCGGATGGGGTGTGTTAAACCTCCTCAGATGCACATACCTCATTTTTCCAAAAATAGCAAAATCTGTTTTGGCATGAACTGACCCTTTAAAGTTTTTTTTTTTGTTTATTTATTTAAATATTTCCAGGATCTTTCAGGTCCTTTCCGAGCTGATCAGCTCATTAAAACTGTCAAGAATCTTGAGTACAACCTCAATGTGTGGGCACCTTTGATACGTTGTTTAAATGCAATATTTAAAACTTAACTCCGGGCAATCACCTAAATATATGGGAGTCGTTTTGCCTGTCAAAGGTTCTGTATTTCTGTCCATCTCTTCCTGAGATTTACACAGCTCTGCTGCACAGTATAGGACAGGAGACCTGATTTTTTCCTCTGCTGCACTTAAGTAAAGCAGCTAGGTCTTGTACCTCCTCAGGCCCATGATTGGACAGTGAAAGGAGAAGCAGCAGACTGGTAAGCTTATCTTTCTGTCACTCTGCTTTCTCCTCCTATCAGTGTTTTTTTTTTTGTTGGTTGGCACATACACACGGCAAACCAGTTAATTGGTTCCAAATCTTGCCCCTCCCTCTTCCAGTCTGAGCTCTGCTATATATATGGATTGCAAAAGGCTGAAAGCAAATCAGATATGAATATGTACCTGCATTAATTTGTGTTTCTTTTTATCTTCCCAGTGTTCAGCTTTAAATATGTAATATTTTAGATCCTGTAGATTTATTAGACAGACAAACTGGGCATTTTGGCAGATCTATTCTGTACGTCGCGCAGGCCAGGAGTTCCATTGGCACATGGCCTTTGGCATCCACCACTCTTGTAGGGTCACCTCTTTTACACATGGGCTTTGGCATCCACTACTCTAGTAGAGTCACCTCGTTTACACATGGCCTTTGGCATCCACCACTCTAGTAGGGTCACCTCGTTTACACTTGGCCCTTGGCATCCACCACTCTTGTAGGGTCACCTCTTTTACACATGGCCCTTGGCATCCACCACTCTTGTAGGGTCACCTCTTTTACACATGGGTTTGGCATCCACCACTCTTGTAGGGTCACCTCTTTTACACATGGCCTTTGGCATCCACCACTCTTGTAGGGTCACCTCTTTTACACATGGCCTTTGGCATCCACCTCTCTTGTAGGGTCACCTTTTCTTACACATGACCTTTGGCATCCACCACTCTTGTAGAGTCACCTCTTTTACACAGAACGTTTGTTGTTTGCTTAGTATATTGTGCAAATAGGCTTACATGGGATGGTTGTATTTTTCCAGGTGGGTACATAGCTATATTGGTAAATGCCCCCCTGCCTCCGGCATCCATAGGCACAGGCCTGCATTGCCCCTGATGTAAACTATGTCCATTGGCTGCTATGTAGCAGAGGTACGGAGTGGCTTGTTGTAACAAGCTGTGCTTTATTTTTCGATGTTTACTTTGAATGTAGAATATTCTTCCAGATGTATTTTTGTAGAGTGTAAATATTTAGTAACAGGTACGGTTCTCCAAGCACAGACCACATGAAGCCTTGACGTTCCACAGCTGCTCCATTCCGGTCCCTGCCCTTTCCTGTCTGTTTATTTTGGTGGATCTCATCGTTGGTTTAGAACCTCACCCTGTTATCGACCTGTCAGGGTGTGTACACAGAGGTGAGGCGGTAGGTGTCTAAACACTGAAATCCTAACATGTCCTACCAACGTTTGCATGGATAGTTTGTACATTTGTTTATTATTCCTATTGGGGTGCATCATAGCTCAACAACTTTTAACTGCATTCTGGGTCCATTCAAACGAAGATATGATCACCCTTGGGCAGGAGCCAAGGGCCAGTCAGATGTCCAGGGGCCCAGCTATGACCTTCAGCCTGCACTCAACTAGGGTGCTATTGCAATTGGTCCCTTCACAGGAAAGATGGCCTTGTAGGCAGCTGGTGTCAGTGTAGACCAGCCATTTTCAACAAGGGTTCCAAGAGGTTCTAGGGGTTTCTTGACTAACGTCCGTTATGGTGGTGTCTGTATAGTTTTGGGGGTTAACAGAGCCAGGGGTATGCAGAGGCAGTTATGACCTTCATGCTTCTGCACTAAACCAGGGTGCTATTGCAATTGGTCACTTCACATGGGAAGTTGAACTTATAGAAAAGCTGGTGTCCGTACTGACCAGCCATTTTTAACCAGTGTTCCATGGAACCCTAGGGGTCCTCCATAGGTTGATAGGGGTTCCTGGAGCTTATGCTGACTGGCCTCCCATTTGATGTTGTCTTTATAGTTTATGGGGTCAACAGAGCCAGGAGTATGCAGAGCCAGATTGTCCTCAGGCAGGAGACAAGGGCCAGTCAGATGTCCAAAGGGCCCAGCATTGACTTTCAAGCTTCTGCACTAAACCAGGGTGCAATTGCAGTTGGTTACTTCACAAGGGAAGGTGGACTTGTAGGCAAGATGGTGTCTGTACTGACCAGCCATATCTAACCAGGATTCCCTAGGATTCCTCCATAGGTCGCTAGGGGTTCCTTGAGCTGTAGCTGACTGACCTCCCATTTGATGGTGTCTGTATCATTTTTGGGATCAACAAGCCAGCTGCATGGCACCAACAAATTTCAGTTGTCTGATAGCCACCAATAGTATTTTTCCTAATGACCATCAATTAATTGATATTATCATGGGTTCCCTGAGAACTAAAAAGTATTTCAAGGGTTCCATTGGGGTAAAAAGGTTGATAAATGCTGGTACAGACAAATGAACTAATCAGTGTTAACAGGGTGGGGAGTTGCTTCCTTGCCCAGGGCCCCATTCTACCTTGGAGAGCTGTTAGATGACATTGCATAGATGGCGGACCAGACGAGTCTCGTAAAACACATGATGACGGAATGCACTGGAAACTTAATGGTTAGATAGTCACGTAGTTAGATTGAAAAAAAGACGCAAATCCATCTAGTTGAACCAGTTGAACAGTATTTGCATCCTTCATCTACCCTGGATCTGCTCAGTATTTTTTTCCAGGAACTCCCAGCCTGGGGACCTGCAGAGGAAGGGTTTGATAAGACATGCACTAGGACCTTGTAGTGCCTCCTGTTACTTGCAGTGTGTGATCTAGTGACAAGTCAACTTTAGGGTGGAGCTATCATTATAATAACAGTCTGCACTTCACATAAATGAACAGGGCACATGTTTGCTCAACCAAATTCTATTATTATCTTGAGTGAAGCATCCTCCCATCTAAAGACAAAAGGGAAAGACGACCAGATCCGACAAATCTGCCTGCATGTGTTCAATATGTCCCTGAATTCAATTTCTGGCCAAGCATCCTCGGTGGCAGAGCTGTAGACCAGCCTGCATGGTCACTATTGTTTCCTTGGGGGCAGGATTATAGACCAGCCTGCGTTATCATAATTGTTTCCTTGAGGCAGAGCTGCAGACCAGCCTGCTTGATCATATTTTTTTCCTTGGGGCAAGGCTATAGACCAACCTGTTGATCATCATTTTTTTCTCGGGACCAGAGCTATAGACCAGCCAGCTTGATCATAATTGTTACCTCGGGGGCAGAGCTATAGACCAGCCTTCTTGATCATTATTGTTTCAAGCCTTTATTGTTTCAAGTCATTATTGATCAAGCCTTCTTGATCATTATTGTTTCCTCGGGGTGGAGCTATAGACAAGCCTGCTTGATCATTATTGTTTCCTTGGGGACAGTGCTCTAGACAAGCCCGCTAGACCATCATTACTGTTTCCTCGAGGTAGAGCTATAGACCAATCTGCATGATCATAATTGTTTCCTGGGGGCAGAGCTGTAGGTCAGCCTGCTTTATCATATTTTTTTCCTTGGGGCAGGGCTATAGATCAGCCTTCTTGATCATTATTGCTTACTTGGGGTGGAGCTATAGACAAGCCTGCTTGATCATTATTGTTTCCTCGAGGTTGAGCTATAGACCAGCCTGCATGATCATAGTCATTACCTCAGAGGCAGAGCTATAGACCAGCTTTCATGATCATTATTGTTTCCTTAGGGTGGAGCTATAGATAAGCTTGCTTGATCATTGTTGTTTCCTCAGGGGCAGAGCTCTAGACAAGCAGACTTGATTATCATTACTGTTTCCTTGAGGTGGAGCTTTAGCAGTAATGATGATCAACCTTCTTGATCATTATTGTTTCAAGCCTTTATTGTTTCAAGTCATTATTGATCAAGCCTTCTTGATCATTATTGTTTCCTTGGGGTGGAGCTATAGACAAGCCTGCTTGATGATCATTACTGTTTCCTCAAGCTGGAGCTATAGACCAATCTGCATGATCCTAATTGTTTCCTCAGGGCAGAGCTGTAGATCAGCCTGCTTGATCATATTTTTTTCCTTGGTGCAGGGCTATAGATCAGCCTTCTTGATCATTATTGCTTCCTCGGGGTTGAGCTCTAGACAAGCCCGCTTGATCATCATTACTGTTTCCTCAAGTTGGAGCTATAGACCAGCCTGCATGATCATAATCATTACCTCGGGGGCAGAGCTATAGACCAGCCTGCTTGATCATTATTGTTTCCTCAGGGGCAGACTCTAGACAAGCCCACTTGATCATCATTACTGTTTCTTCGAGGTGGAGCTTTAGACCAGCTTGCATGATCATAATTGTTTCCTCGGGGGCAGAGCTATAGTCCAGCCTGTTTGATCATCATTGTTTCCTCGGGGTGGAGCTATAAACAAGACTGCTTGATGATAATTGTTTCCTTGGGGTGGAGTTATAGACAAGCCCCCAAACCATCATTACTGTTTCCTCGGGGTGGAGCTATAGACCAGCCTGTTTCATCATAATTGTTGCTTTGGGGCAGATCTGTAGACAAGCCCGCTTGATCATTATTGTTTTTTCCCAAGATAAGTCAATGCCAAATGTACCCCATGCCAGACTAGCTAGCTTAAGCCTACTGTTCTCTGGCTAGCAGGAGCATTATGGGCCTTTCATGTCATTAGAGACTGCACAGAGTCTATAGCTTCCTGTCAGACAGACCCTGTCTTGTAGTGGGATGAGGATCACTACATAAATTTAGAGACTATGCATAGAACATAAAAGTCTAAAAAAAAAAGAAAAATAAAGGCAACAGGTCCTCTTTATGGAGGGTACGATCAACCGCTGATGCAGCATTGCTTCTATAGTCTATGGATCTCTACCTGCAAACCAGCACTGCACTGCAAACCAGAAGGATAGTACTGTACTGTATTCAATAATCCCACCCCCTGAAAACTTGAATGACTTTTTAAATGGCTGTAAATAAAATGTAATGAATACAAAAACATTGTGTGTCTGTACATGGTGTCATTGTGAACAAGGAGTCTGGCAGGAAAAACAGCTTCCGGGCTACTGAAAATAGTTTCCAGAGACAACTTGCTGGTAATTCTTTATATGCTGTACATGGGGGAACAAATACACACATATATATACAATGCAAGCACAAATAAATGCATGGAATGGAAAAGTCAGAGTCCGTCTACATTTTATTAAGGGAGCTGGGAAGGAAACTCATGTCAGGCTTTGATTGCTGCCTGTGTCTCCAGTAGAGGGCGATCCTCTCTCTTCCTGTCCCAGGTGACACCAGGTGATGGAACAGGAAGTGAGGGGACATTTCTCTCCTAACAGGGATAGAGGAGATATAAATCAGGCAGAGGTTCATAAAGTGTTTTTACTGCTGACTGAGTTCCTGCTGGAGAGATTTCTCCCTTACTATCTGTGCCGGGTGCAGGGGCGGACTGACAACTCATGGGGCCCCCGGGCAATAGGGGATCATGGTGCCCCTGTGTCCTTGCCCAAACTCAAAAAAGCCTATGAAAAAGGTACCAGGGGCATCTCATGGGGCCCCCTACTGACCCCGGGCCCTCGGGCAGTGCCCGAGTTTCCAAATGGTCAGTCCACCCCTGTCCGGGTGACACCAGTCTTCACTGGGGGACACAGCGGTTTTAACCCTTCCCTATGTATTGTAAAGCACTGAGCAAACTGTTGGCGCTATATAAATCCTGTATATTAAAAATATAATAATAATTCTCTTAGATTGTCAGCTCCCAGGATCAGACCCTCCCATCCCTCTTGTATTGAACTGTATTGTTGCTGTATTGTCTCCCGTTATATTGTAAAGCGCTGAGCAAACTGTTGGCGCCATAAATCCTGTATAATAATAATAATAATATATAAATCCTGTATAATAATAATAATAATAATTCCCAATCCTTGCTGTAAGGAGCCTGTCCTGTGTGATCACACTCCGACCAGCAGGTGGTGCTGTGTCACAGAGAACTGGAGCAGTGCAGCAGCACGGGAGGAGTGAGTGTCAGCTCAGGTGCTGGGTGCCCATGACAGGTGAGTTACTAGATGACTGTTTTCATCTCTCCTCTCCTTCATTCACCTTTTTTTGTGCAGCTTTCCAGCAGCTAGCATGTGTAGCAATGTTTGCTCGGTCATTTGGCCATGTGTGTGTTGCAAAGTTTGCATTGTTTATCTGCAGGATGTTCCAATTGTTACATTGTATTAAATCCATGAGCTCTGTGATTGGGTAGGAAATGTGAATTTTCTGTGTTTTTTTTACTGTTGCTTATGTTTGTTAAAATGTGTAATTTTGTGTGTTTGTTGTGTATCGATATCTCCATAGTGTGTTTGCAAAATCCATCTTCTTCGAATCCCTGTGTACATTTTTGGTGCGTTTTATTTCAATTTCCTATCCACTTTGTATCATTAGAATTATTTTCAGTCTTTTGCTATTATTACTCTGTTAAGCCGAAACCCTTTTAGTTCTGGATAGAGTAGGAAAGGGTTAACAACTCCCATTAGTTTACATTTTTTTTTTGCTATCCGTGTCCCATGGGGGAGATATCCCTTCACTTCCTGTCCCAGAGATGTAACGGGAAGTGAGAGCAAATCTCTCCAAAGAAATGGGACCTTTTGGCTCTGGAACGGGTGTCCCCATTGGAAGATTTCCCCTCGCTTCTTGTTCTGGTGACAACGGTAACATTTTGGTTTTCCCATCAATGGACAGTGGTCACCAGGGCCAAGGAAAGGGTTAGAGGGGACACGCACAGCAGTAAAAACCTGAAAGAGGCTCTAAACGTTCCTAACTCCATCCAAAGCTAAATAGAAAAGTTTTCAGATTAATGAGGACTAATTATGTTGTGTTCATCAGCAAGTCATGCTCACCCCATATGCACCATTGCTCAGTCTGGGGGCCCCATACGCACCATTGCTCAGTCAGGGGGCCCCATACGCACCATTGCTCAGTCAGGGGGGCCCCATACGCACCATTGCTCAGTCAGGGGGGCCCCATACGCACCATTGCTCAGTCAGGGGGGCCCCATACGCACCATTGCTCAGTCAGGGGGGCCCCATACGCACCATTTCTCAGTCAGGGGGGCCCCATACGCACCATTTCTCAGTCAGGGGGGCCCCATACGCACCATTTCTCAGTCAGGGGGGCCCCATACGCACCATTTCTCAGTCAGGGGGCCCCATACGCACCATTTCTCAGTCAGGGGGGCCCCATACGCACCATTTCTCAGTCAGGGGGGCCCCATACGCACCATTTCTCAGTCAGGGGGGCCCCATACGCACCATTTCTCAGTCAGGGGGGCCCCATACGCACCATTTCTCAGTCAGGGGGGCCCCATACGCACCATTTCTCAGTCAGGGGGGCCCCATACGCACCATTGCTGAGTCAGGGGGGCCCCATACGCACCAGTGCTGAGTCAGGGGGCCCCATACGCACCATTGCTGAGTCAGGGGGGCCCCATACGCACCATTGCTGAGTCAGGGGGGCCCCATACGCACCATTGCTGAGTCAGGGGGGCCCCATACGCACCATTGCTGAGTCAGGGGGGCCCCATACGCACCATTGCTGAGTCAGGGGGGCCCCATACGCACCATTGCTGAGTCAGGGGGGCCCCATACGCACCATTGCTGAGTCAGGGGGGCCCCATACGCACCATTGCTGAGTCAGGGGGGCCCCATACGCACCATTGCTGAGTCAGGGGGGCCCCATACGCACCATTGCTGAGTCAGGGGGGCCCCATACGCACCATTGCTGAGTCAGGGGGGCCCCATACGCACCATTGCTGAGTCAGGGGGGCCCCATACGCACCATTGCTGAGTCAGGGGGGCCCCATACGCACCATTGCTGAGTCAGTGGGCCCCATACGCACCATTGCTGAGTCAGTGGGCCCCATACGCACCATTGCTGAGTCAGGGGGGCCCCATAAGCACCATTGCTGAGTCAGGGGCCCCCTATAAGCCCCATTGCTCAGTCAGGGTGCCCTGTGTGCTTTGATTTGAATATGATTTTTTTGTTGCACTTGTTGATCCTGCCAGAAATCTTGCGAGCGGATAACATCCTTTGCTTTCTGCCTATGCTGACTGTCATCAGTTCTTGTTGTTCTTAGCTGTCTCTGTTGGCTGCAGAACCCCTCCCTATGGAGGAGTGGGGAAGGTGTTCTGTAGTCCTGGAGGTGACAACACTGCCGCTTCTCTAGGTCCAGTATGGTGACTGGGCGTTGTCACCCTCGGACAGGAATTGTATTACAGTCTGGGTCACCAGGTGGGAATACAGGAATAAAGATCCTACACTGCATCAGTCCTGCATCCCAGTACCAGAGGATTATGGGAAACCACAGGTGATGGTGTAGCAACATAATTCTTCTGCAGGGGAGTCATGTGATTAGACAGCACCCACTCCATGTACCAGAGGGTTATGGGAAACATATGAGTCGCCCTCCTGCAAGGGAGTCATGTGACTACACGGCACCCGCTCTATGATCCTGGTATCATGGGATTATGGGAAGAATATGTGTCGTCCTCCTGCAGGGGAGTCATGTGGCACCCGCTCCATGATCCTAGTAATAGGGTATTATGGGAAACGTCAGTCGTCCTCCCTCAGGGGAGTCATGTGACTACACGGCACCCGCTCCATGTTCCTTGTACCAGAGGATTATGGGAAACAAATGAGTTGTCCTCCTGCAGGGGAGTCATGTGGCACCCTCTCTATGATCCTAGTACTAGGGTATTATGAGAAACATCAGTTGTCCTCCCTCAAGGGAGTCATGTGACTACACGGTACCCTCTCCATATTTTTTGTACCAGAGGATTATGGGAAATATATGAGTCGTCCTCCTGCAGGGGAGTCGTGACTACACGGCACCCTCTCCATGTTCCTGGTAATAGAGAATTATGGGAAACCTACGAGTCGTCCTCCTGCAGGGGAGTCATGTGACTACATGGCATCCGCTCCATGTTCCTTGTACCAGAGGATTATGGGAAATATGAGTAGTCCTCCTGCAGGGGAGTCGTGACTACACGGCACCCTCTCCATGTTCCTGGTACTAGAGAATTATGGAAAACCTACGAGTCGCCCTCCTGCAGGGGAGTGTCCCACTCCATGTTCCTTGTACCGGAGGATTATGGGACTTGCGCCTTGGTGGTCCCCCTGCACTGTGACCCCATGGGTGAAGCTGTCTGCCCATTGCTGAATGGTCTGGGTGCGTTCCCCATTGATGGTGACATTTCAGTGCCAGGCCCCGTTTGTTGTTTGTATTTTCCTGTTTTGTAGAATCCAGAGTCATCCCAAAGGAGGTGCGAGCGCTATAAACTGCCAGGCAATTATGTGTGGTCCCCAAGGGCCCCGCTGTAATTACACCTTACTATATCTATAGAATGTCAAAGCAAAACAACCACCACAGCGTAACCGGCTAGAGGAGTGTTGGGGAAGGGAGCCTTTGGGGGGCATTCACGGAGTACCCGGGTAGAGGAGTGTTGGGGAAGGGAGCCATTGGGGGGCATTCACTGTGTACCCGGCTAGAGGAGTGTTGGGGAAGGGAGCCATTGGGGGGCATTCACTGTGTACCCGGCTAGAGGAGTGTTGGGGAAGGGAGCCTTTGGGGGGCATTCACTGTGTACCCGGCTAGAGGAGTGTTGGGGAAGGGAGCCTTTGGGGGGCATTCACTGTGTACCCGGCTAGAGGAGTGTTGGGGAACGGAGCCTCTGGGTGGCATTCACTGCATACCCGGCTAGAGGAGTGTTGGGGAAGGGAGCCTTTGGGGGGCATTCACTACGTACCTGGCTAGAGGAGTGTTGGGGAAAGGAGCCTTTGGGGGGCATTCACTACGTACCCGGCTAGAGGAGTGTTGGGGAAGGGAGCCTTTGGGGGGCATTCACTACGTACCTGGCTAGAGGAGTGTTGGGGAAATGAGCCTTTGGGGGGCATTCACTACGTACCTGGCTAGAGGAGTGTTGGGGAAAGGAGCCTTTGGGGGGCATTCACTACGTACCCGGCTAGAGGAGTGTTGGGGAAGGGAGCCTTTGGAGGGCATTCACTACGTACACGGCTAGTGGAGTGTTGGGGAAGGGAGCCTTTGGGGGCATTCACTGTGTACCCGGCTAGTGGAGTGTTGGGGAAGGGAGCCTTTGGGGGGCATTCACTATGTACCCGGATAGTGGAGTGTTGGGGAAGGGAGCCTTTGGGGGGCATTCACTATCTAAATGCAGTTTATTGCATTGCTGTATGTGTGCGTCACCATTTCACACGCATCTAGGCTATAACTGGCCACATGTGAATGCTGTACGGGTTTCGGTGCACCGCAGCAACATTGCTGGTGCGTGTTTAGGCCTGTTACTGGGTTCATTCAAAATGAATGGACGCAAATGGCGAAAATGCCTGCGCTGTGGTGTGAGCAATCCCTAAAAGACTAGAAAGGGTTGAACCCAATTCGTATCTCGCTAAGGACCACAGGTGTCACATCGTATTTCGAGGCCCTTGTCACACGAGTGGTCTGTCACCAGCAATAACTCACCAATAAAAGATTGCTGGCAGACCACCTACCTGGCTCTAGTCAGCGACCGCACCAGCGAGATGCCTTTCCCGGCCACCCAGCGTTGTGGGACAGAGAGAGCGATTCCAGGTAAGTGATGTGATGTGGCGGCAGTGTGACCGCCCCTGCAACTCAGTGATCCCCTGGAAACCCCAAATATTTAGCATTGGAACGAGTGAGTGTCACGGCCAGAGCTGGACGCTCATTATCATATAAAGAAAAGGGGGAGTGTCTATGCAAATCAGTCAATTTTTGCATCGGAACTTCAGGGGCTCAGTTGGTGCCTGGAGATGGAGAGCTGTCATTCTTTATCACCTTGTGATAAAAAACTGGAGATGAAATGTGTACATAGACACTTCCTACCCATACAATGCCTGCCGAAGATCGATGCTCCAGTGTTTGCTGGACGTTGGAGCTAACAATTTCTTCTGTTTCTTGAAGACTGTTGGTGAGATCTCTTCCCTACATTCCCGGGTCTGTACTCCTGCTGTGCCCATTATGAGGGGTTCCCACCATCCCTGTGCTGAGTTCCCTGGTCTGTACACCCACTGTGCCCATTATGAGGGGTTCCCACCATCCCTGTTCTGATTTTCCGGGTCTGTACACCCGCTGTGCCCATTATGAGGGGTTCCCACCATCCCTGTGCCGAGTTCCCGGGTCTGTACACCCGCTGTGCCCATTATGAAGGGTTCTCACCATTCCTGTGCAGAGTTCCTGGGTCTGTACACCTGCTGTGTCCATTAGGAGGGGTTCCGACCATCCCAGCTGGATTTTTTTCTCCTGGAGACTGTAACAGGGGGAGTTAGACTGCACAAAGGTGGGCGGGATCACCCAGAACTCACAGGAATTATGAGTGGAAGGTGTCACTGTCGGAGCAGTCATGGTCTGAATCTGAGGAGCCCACACCAGCATTTATGGGGTTTGGGGTATATGGTCCTAAGGCTGGCAAAGATATGTGAAGACTGTGCCCCTAGTGGGCATTCTTATGTATTGTTCTGCAGATTTATTGAAACTCATTCCATGTCATTCATCCCGGGTCTTTGTTCCCGTATACTAGACTGGGTCTCGGGTCTTTGTTCCCGTATACTAGACTGGGTCTCGGGTCTTTGTTCCCGTATACTAGACTGGGTCTCGGGTCTTTGTTCCCGTATACTAGACTGGTTCTCGGGTCTTTGTTCCAGTATACTAGATTGGGTCTCGGGTCTTTGTTCCAGTATACTAGATTGGGTCTCGGGTCTTTGTTCCCATATACTAGATTGGGTCTCTGGTCTTTGTTCCCATATACTAGATTGGGTCTCGGGTCTTTGTTCCCATATACTATATTGGGTCTCGGGTGCTTGTTCCCGTATACTAGACTGGGTCTCGGGTCCTTGTTCCCGTATACTGGATTGGGTCTCGGCTCTTTGTTCCCGTCTACTGGATTGGGTCTCGGCTCTTTGTTCCCGTCTACTGGATTGGGTCTCGGCCCTTTGTTCCCGTCTACTGGATTGGGTCTCGGGTCTTTGTTCCCGTCTACTAGATTGAGTCTCGGGTCTTTGTTCCCGTATACTAGACTGGGTCTCGGGTCTTTGTTCCCGTCTACTAGACTGGGTCTCGGGTCTTTGTTCCCGTCTACTAGACTGGGTCTCGGGTCTTTGTTCCCGTCTACTAGACTGGGTCTCGGGTCTTTTTTCCCGTCTACTAGACTGGGTCTCGGGTCTTTGTTCCCGTCTACCAGACTGGGTCTCGGGTCTTTGTTCCCGTCTACTAGACTGGGTCTCGGGTCTTTGTTCCCGTCTACTAGACTGGGTCTCGGGTCTTTGTTCCCGTCTACTAGACTGGGTCTCGGGTCTTTGTTCCCGTCTACTAGACTGGGTCTCGGGTCTTTGTTCCCGTCTACTAGACTGGGTCTCGGGTCTTTGTTCCCGTCTACTAGACTGGGTCTCGGGTCTTTGTTCCCGTCTACTAGACTGGGTCTCGGGTCTTTGTTTCCGTCTACTAGACTGGGTCTCGGGTCTTTGTTCCCGTCTACTAGACTGGGTCTCGGGTCTTTGTTCCCGTCTACTAGACTGGGTCTCGGGTCTTTGTTCCCGTCTACTAGACTGGGTCTCGGGTCTTTGTTCCCGTCTACTAGACTGGGTCTCGGGTCTTTGTTCCCGTCTACTAGACTGGGTCTCGGGTCTTTGTTCCCGTCTACTAGACTGGGTCTCGGGTCTTTGTTTCCGTCTACTAGACTGGGTCTCGGGTCTTTGTTCCCGTCTACTAGACTGGGTCTCGGGTCTTTGTTCCCGTCTACTGGACTGGGTCTCGGGTCTTTGTTCCCGTCTACTGGACTGGGTCTCGGGTCTTTGTTCCCGTCTACTGGACTGGGTCTCGGGTCTTTGTTCCCGTCTACTGGACTGGGTCTCGGGTCTTTGTTCCCGTCTACTGGACTGGGTCTCGGCTCTTTGTTCCCGTCTACTGGACTGGGTCTCGGCTCTTTGTTCCCGTCTACTGGATTGGGTCTCGGCTCTTTGTTCCCGTCTACTGGATTGGGTCTCGGCTCTTTGTTCCCGTCTACTGGATTGGGTCTCGGCTCTTTGTTCCCGTCTACTGGATTGGGTCTCGGCTCTTTGTTCCCGTCTACTGGATTGGGTCTCGGCTCTTTGTTCCCGTCTACTGGATTGGGTCTCGGCTCTTTGTTCCCGTCTACTGGATTGGGTCTCGGCTCTTTGTTCCCGCTACTAGACTGGGTCTCGGCTCTTTGTTCCACTATACTAGTATATCAGGACAAACCTAGCAGAGGATCTACCTCTAACACAGGAAGGGACCATTCCACCCAACTGATATTTTAGTGGTAGGTTGACTCTGATGGACTGAGTCACCTGCTGACAACTTTTGTGGACTTTGAGGGAAATCTCATTGATAAAATATCCGGCTTCCTTCCCATCTTCCAACTTTATTAGAACGTGACGTCACACAGTGACATTTCAGAAAGTTCTATTGGCCACTGCACAGTGCGAGGCGGCAAATTGCTGTGCTGGACTGGAGAAAAAATTTTTTTTTTTTCAATGCATACCATTGCTATGCGCTTTTGCCTTGTCTTGCATTGGAATAGCTGCCCAACACAGTCCCACCGCACCTGGTGTGAATGGGCCCTTAGTGTGCTAAGGGCCCAATGCTCTTTCCGGAATGCAAAACGAGTTTGTTCAGCCAGGTATTGAAGGAAAAAGATTGACATGTAAACTGTTCTAGTCCAGCCGATCAGAAATCATTTTTTATTGCTCTGACTCGTGAAATCTGTTGTGTTTGTTGGCTTAGAATGCAAAAAGAAGCAACTTTTGTGCAACATTTAGTATTTATTAGTGCTCATAATTGCAACATTGTATTTTGTTTTATATAGATATAATACCCACGTCCCTCTTAATCACACCTAGAATATTTGAACAATAAACATAAAAATAAGTCCCTGATAGGTTGCCCAAAATCCCACAATCCAAAAAGTTTGACGACCAAGCAAGCCATATATACTATCACGAGGATCCAATCGTCCGTCTGAATGACATCATCGAGGTAGCCGGTCAGTGGCAAATCCTCAAAGTTAGGGTTGGGATACACTTCAAGGGTTTTCTAATGTATCTAATATATCTAATATTTTGTGTCCCATTGTATTTTGCCATGACTGATGGCTCTCAAAAATTCCTTTCAAGCTCTTGAGAACAAAACCTAAAAATATTCAATTTAGTGTGAACTTAGCAAGAGGTAATCCGCCACCTTTAAATCATTAGGGAAACCTTTCTGGGTTTTTGTTTCTGCCTATAGCTTACAAAATGGCTCCCCCACAATTGGTAAATTATTATGCTAGAAACCTTATCATGTAAACAGGGGAGGGCTGACCATTCCGGAACTCAGGCACTGCCCGAGGGCCCAGGGTCAGTAGGAGGCCCCATGAGATGCCCCTGATACCTTTCATAGGATTTTTTGGGTGTGGTATGAGTGTGGGTGAGGACACAGGATCCCCTATTGCCCGGGGGCCCCATGAGTTGTTAGTCCGCCCCTGGCTGTTAGTAACCTTCCTTTTCCTTTTTTTTTTTTTTAAGCCACTTGGCCGTAGAAACTTACTTAGCCCTCTATATTTCCCAAACACTATTCTCCAAATATAGATAAAGAAAGTGTTGAGGGTAATGGGGTAAAAGGCTTTCCCAGAAAGAGAAGATGGTGTACCTTTTATTTATCCACCCCAAAAAGCTACAACTACTTGGAAAAAACGTAACATAAACACCTCACTACATCACATTCAAAAAGGCAGAGGTCTCCAAAATCGTGAAGACTTTGCCTTTGCCGGTTTAAAGTGTTTTTGTCTTGGTAAAATATCAGTTGGGTCGCTGAAAAGATCTGTGTTGGGAAGCATCGTGCATAGACAGTTATATTCTACTCCAACGCTTTGGTAAAGGGAGGGCTGCAGTAACTGGATTGTCATGATTGGTGGGGGTGGAACCTTAGAACCATGAAACCTCTGGACCAGGAGGAACATTTGAAGCTTAGAACCATGAAAATTTAGAAAGGCACTGTAAGCTTATAACCATGGACCCTCTTGACCAGAAGGGGTATTGGAACCTTAGAACCATGAAACCTCTGGACCAGAAGGGGTATTGGAACCTTAGAACCATGAAACCTCTGGACCAGAAGGGGTATTGGAACCTTAGAACCATGAAAGCTCTGGACCAGAAGGGGTATTGGAACCTTAGAACCATGAAAGCTCTGGACCAGAAGGGGTATTGGAACCTTAGAACCATGAAAGCTCTGGATCAGAAGGGGTATTGGAACCTTAGAACCATGAAACCTCTGGACCAGAAGGGGTATTGGAACCTTAGAACCATGAAACCTCTGGACCAGAAGGGGTATTGGAACCTTAGAACCATGAAACCTCTGGACCAGAAGGGGTATTGGAACTTTGGAAATCTGGACCAGAAGGGTCATTGAAACCTTAAAATGATGGAACCTCTGCACCAGAAGGGATATTGGAACTTGAGAACCATGGAAATCTGGACCAGTTGGGGGGATGGAACCTTAGTAACCTTTGAACCGAGAGAGGCGTTGGAATCTTAGAACCATAGAAATCTGGACCAGAAAGGGGCGCTGGAACCTTAGAACCATGAAACCTCTGGTCCAAGAGAGGCATTGGAATCTTGGAACTATGGGACCTTTTGACCTACATGTTTTGCAGCTAGTCTCTGAGTATAAGGCATAGATAGACATGTTAGATATTTTTAAGGACCCAAACCAATATTTTACAGTACAATGTTGAGTAGACTGCTCTAGAAAGTGGTCACTAGTCCAAAGTTTATGCTTTTCAGTGTACAAAACTTTCTAGTTGTTGCGGAGTCTTTGACTTCTGGCCTTGTAGACCTCAATGAGGAGGTCCTTCACGTACTGGATCTCTCTTTCAATGGAGTCAGACTTTTCTTTTAGCTCCCTGTTTCGGACTTCTAAGCACTGGCATTCTTCATCCAGTGCGTCAAATTCGGCACGTTTGCGCTGGCGGTAGCGGAGCGCTGCTGTCTTGTTCTGGTCTCTCTTCTTCTGTTTGCGGTCACCTTTTGGTTGGTGTAAGACGGAGGAGCTGGTGCTGGCGATGGAAGGGCGGTCGTACGGGGTAGGCCTGTTCAGTCGTTTTGGTTGTGCTGGCGGGTCATTGGTGTCATTGATCACCATAAAGTCCTGCTCTTCTTCTCTTGGGAAATCACTTGGAACATCTGTGTATAGATTCATGAGCTCAAGACATCCAGAATCTAGGGTGTTCAGTGCCACGGGGGCTGGTGCTGGTATTTCCGTAATGTATGCAGGGAACTCTACTCCTCTCCCACTCAGCTGCTGGTCGGGCGTTGGAAAGAGGAAGTGGACTTCATGAGAAGGAGGTGTGCTTGGAGCTACTTGATCAGGTGGCATTGGAACCCCTGGAGAGAGACTCTCCTCCAGGAAGTAATCTTCCATCTGCTCCAGTTCCTTCTTCAGGAGGGTGGCCATGATCTCCAGGTCCGGGGCAGAAGGCCCTGGCATGGATGGATCCGCCAACATTGGCAGAAAACATGAAAAGTCCACCCTTTCCGTCATCCAATCCGTGAATCCATCCCCTGGAAGAAAAGAAATGGAGAGCTAAGTATTGTTGTCCAACTAAAAAGAACATTTGACCTGTCCGGCAATATCAACATATATGTACTAGTTGTATGTGTTCTTTATGGATTTACATTCTTAAAAAATATAGAAAACCTTTCCATTTGCTCTCTTTTGTAGAAGTTTAGAAAACCTCTTTGTCTAAACCAGCGGTCTCCAAACTAGGGCCCTTTATTCGCTTGCCTGTATCTGGCCCTTGGGGCACAATTCCCCCTTACTGACACCAGCTATGGGAGCATAATTGTTGCCACTGGCACCAACATTGAAGGACTATTCTTCCCACTGATACCAATGGTGGGGCAAGCTTCCTCCCACTAAGACCAATGATGGGGTACTATTCCTTCCACTGACACCAGTGATGGGGTACTATTTATCCTACTGACACCAATGATGGGGCACTATTCCTACCACTGACACCAATGATGGGGCACTATTTCTCCCTCTGACACCAATGATGGGGCACTATTTATCCCACTGACACCAATGATGGGGCACTAGTTATCCCACTGACACCAATGATGGGGCACTAGTTATCCCACTGACACCAATGATGGGGCACTATTCCTCCCACTGACACCAATGACGGGGCATTATTCCTCCCACTGACACCAATGACGGGGCACTATTCCTAACACTGACACCAATGATGGGGCATTATTCCTGCCACTGACACCAACAATGGAGCCTTTTCCACTCCACTGGCCACAGTCCGGTCTCCCTCAAAGTCTGAAGTACAGTAAACTGGCCCTTTGTTTAGAAAGTTTGACTTCTAGTAAAGTTGCATGATTTCAAAGTCAGATGTCATTCCTACCACTAAGACGACTGATGGGGCACTATTCCTTCCACTGACACCAATGATGGGACACTATTTATCCCAGTGACACCAGTGATGGGGCACTATTTATCCCAGTGACACCAATGATGGGGCATTATTTGGCATTGTTTACTCCCACTGACACCAGGACATTTTCTACTCCCACTGGCCACAGTTCAGCCCCCCCCTAAACAACAGTAAACTGGCTCTTTGTTTAGAAAGTTTGGACCAAAACCATTGAATATCTCCTGTGGACTCTGAGTTGACTTGTCCTTTCTCCTGACCTTCCCATTGGCCTATCCACATGATGGGCAGTCCCACTGGCCAATAGCAAAGTGCAGGAAAGAGTGGGCTACAGCTGGAATCCCTGGAACCTTGTAGCAGTTTGCTTTTTGGGGTTCCCAGAGCACTCTTGGAGAGTTCCTACATCTGCTGTTCTCTTGCCCCCTTGTTGGGTCATCAATATACCACATTAAGTGGCACTGAAGGCTCACAGTGGGTGCCATTATGGAGGCACCCTGACCCGCCCCCTTCCTGGTGACATCAGAGCCTAAGGTCGCCTGCATGCTTGTTTAGGTCAGCGACACCAGACAGGAAAATTGAGGATCAGGATGACAGCTTGCTCCCCTGTACCTCTTAGCCTTGGAAGCTCTCATGTTTTTATCCTTACAGGTGCAGCTTAAAGTGGACCTGTCCTGATTGTGATCTTTTTTTTTCAAAAAATGCTAACTGCCTGGCTGTTATGCTCATCTGCTGGCCTACAGAAAAGCCAGAGAACACCTGATCTGGCTACTTGCCAAAAGCTGAAGACCATTAGGAGAATCAGGCCAAGGTCAGCAGTGGTCTCCTTTAATATTTCCCACCGCGTATAATGTAGGTTGCAGTACGTTTCAGGACCATGTGGAGCACCTACCTGCCAGGCATCCTCCCTCGGCCCCGTGCACATTCACCCCGTCCTCCATGGGCACTGATAGGTGTTCATAGTGATTTCCATGAGCAGGGATCTTCAGGAGATCTGCCCGCCAGTGCAGAGCGCTAACTGGCACCATGGACATCTCCAGGTCCAGATTCAAAGCCGCCAGGAGAGACATCTTCGCCGGGATTATTCAGGTTGAGGCCGGAGAATTGGTCAGAAGCACGATTCCAGCTGTAGATGGCAGCGGAAGGCGCAGAGCGAGGAAAAGACCTGCCGGGAAAAGCACACCACACACAACTTAGTTCTCCTTTTTTTAACATTTCAATACATGATCCAATACAAGTCTATACTGGCCAAAAATGATGACTCCACCAGAAGACCCAAATCATGAGTCCAACCTCTGGCCTGCCCAGGAACCAAAAGGCCAAATCCATGCCGGCATGGACGAGTTCTTGTAGTTCCTCAACGGCAGCCAGATATCCATCGCTAATGGTCATTGGTGCGTATTAGAAGCTCAGTAAGACATTTATTGATCCAACCAGGGGTGGACCTACCATTTAGGCATTCGGGCAATGCCCAAGGGCCCAGGGTCAGTAGAGGGCCCCATGAGATTCCCCTGGTACTTTCATAGACTTTTTTGAGTGTGGTTTGAGTGTGGGCGAGGACATAGGGGCCCCATGATCCCCTATTGCCCGGGGGCCCCATGAGTTGTCAGTCCGCTCCTGGATCCAACATCATCTTTGTCCACATCTTCAAGGAGCAGAACCTTCAATACTAAAATATTATAGAGAACGAACGCAAAGGAGACTGAGATTGGCTTCCTCAGCATTAAAGAGACCCTGTCACCAACTTAAAAAATTTCCCCCCCCTTCCAGTCCGAAAGCTTCCCCCCCCCCTTCCAGTTCGAAAGCTTCCCCCCCCCTTCCAGTTCGAAAGCTTCCCCCCCCTTCCAGTTCAAAAGCTTCCCCCCCCCTTCCAGTTCAAAAGCTTCCCCCCCCCCTTTCAGTCCAGACGCTTCCCCCCCCCTTTCAGTCCGGACGCTTCCCCCCCCCCCTTTCAGTCCGGACGCTTCCCCCCCCCCTTTCAGTCCGGACGCTTCCCCCCCCCCCCCTTTCAGTCCGGACGCTTTCCCCCCCCCCCTTTCAGTCCGGACGCTTTCCCCCCCCCCCCCTTTCAGTCCGGACGCTTTCCCCCCCCCCTTCCAGTCCGGACGCTTCCCCCCCCCCCTTCCAGTCCGGACGCTTCCCCCCCCCCTTCCAGTCCGGACGCTTTCCCCCCCCCCTTCCAGTCCGGACGCTTCCCCCCCCCCTTCCAGTCCGGACGCTTTCCCCCCCCCCTTCCAGTCCGGACGCTTTCCCCCCCCCCTTCCAGTCCGGACGCTTTCCCCCCCCCCTTCCAGTCCGGACGCTTTCCCCCCCCTTCCAGTCCGGACGCTTTCCCCCCCCCTTCCAGTCCGGACGCTTTCCCCCCCCCTTCCAGTCCGGACGCTTTCCCCCCCCCTTCCAGTCCGGACGCTTCCCCCCCCCCCTTCCAGTCCGGACGCTTCCCCCCCCCCTTCCAGTCCGGACGCTTTCCCCCCCCCTTCCAGTTCGGACGCTTTCCCCCCCCCCCTTCCAGTCCGGACGCTTCCCCCCCCCCCTTCCAGTCCGGACGCTCCCTCCCCCCTTCCAGTGTGGACGCTTTCCCCCCCCTTCCAGTCTGGACGCTTTCCCCCCCTTCCAGTCTGGACGCTTTCCCCCCCTTCCAGTCTGGACGCTTTCCCCCCCTTCCAGTCTGGACGCTTTCCCCCCCTTCCAGTCCGGACGCTTTCCCCCCCCTTCCAGTCCAGACGCTTTCCCCCCCCTTCCAGTCCAGACGCTTTCCCCCCCCTTCCAGTCCAGACGCTTTCCCCCCCCTTCCAGTCCGGACGCTTTCCCCCCACTTCCAGTCCGGACGCTTTCCCCCCCCCTTCCAGTCCGGACGCTTTCACCCCCTTCCAGTCCGGACGCTTTCACCCCCTTCCAGTCCGGACGCTTTCACCCCCTTCCAGTCCGGACACTTCCCCCCCCCCTTCCAGTCTGGACACTTCCCCCCCCCCTTCCAGTCTGGACACTTCCCCCCCCCCCCTTCCAGTCCGGACACTTTCACCCCCTTCCAGTCCGGACACTTTCACCCCCTTCCCATTCAGGCCAATTTTCATCTTTCAGCGCTATCACACTTTGAATGACAATTGCGCGGTCATGCAACACTGTACACATATGAATTTTTTATCATTTTTTGGAGACTGATAAAGCTTTATTTTGGTGGTATTTATTCACCGCTAGGATTTTTTTTTTTTTTTTTGCTATATAAATGAAAAAGTCCAAAAATGTTGAAAAAAAGTGTTTTTCTTTTAAAATGTTGCAAATAATATTTCATCATAAATCTCAGCCAAAATGTATTCAGTTATCTTTCTAGTAAAAAAAAAAAAAACCCCAAATTAGTTTATAACCAAAAATTATAATTTTTCAAAAATGTATTTTACATTTTTATTTTATTTTTTTATATTATTTGTTTTTTGGGTTTTTTTGTTTTTTTTTACATACTATCACCCTAGCAGTGCAGTGTCACCATGGTGACACTGTACTACTTGTGGGGGGTGATGAAGATTTTTTTTTTCTCTACACTGATTGCTTTTATACCCATAAAGGCTGTAAAAGCAATCATTTCTCCTTCTCTCTGGCTGCATTCCTGTAGCCATTGAGAAATACTGTGTGAGCTGTGATTGGTCACAGGTTGTCACATGGTACAAGGCTGTTGTGAATAGCCCTGTACCATGTGATCTCTGTGATCATTCACAGATTTCACCCGTAGTAAGCAATGATGTCAGAAGTGGCTGTCACTTGAGATCAGGAGCTGTTACCCACCCGTAAGCGCGCAGGGCGCGCGATCTGGCCGCATTTTGGTATGCATATATGCAGCCTCACCACATGTTGCAATCTGATTGTACAATCTCCCAATAAGTATGTTGTACAATCTCCCAATAAGTATGTAGAGCCAGGGCCCTTCTGTATGGATACAGCTTGATTGGGTAGTTCAGGTTGCATAGCTTTGGTCGATCTTACAGGGATTGTATGGTCAGATTGTATGATGTATGGTGATCTTAAAGGAGGTTTTTGTCACCAGCTACTTCAGTTCTTTTTGCCTAAGCATTGCCAATGGCGATATTCCTCCTCTCAGATGTGTCTGTGGGGACTGTCAGAAAAACAATGCTAAATTATACCCTGGGGGGGGGGAGGGACAGGAATCCGCAGATGGCCCACATACACAGAACACTGCTGTCACCGATCTGCAGCCTCTCCTATGTGTCTGTTATATGAACCACCGAAAATCACCCCAATGTGACAATGGCCTTGCCGGCCCTCTAAAGGACTTGGTGACCGATGGGCTCCTATGTGCAGCTGTGAAAACTGCCACTCTTTTTACTTCTTGCGGACTACAAATCTCAGCATTCCCAGCCATCCTCTTCCTTGCTGCCTGCATGCCCTAGTAGTATCCGTTTATAAACCCTCGATGTCCTGTAGGACTACATGTCTCAGCCTGCTTTTTACACCTACAAGTTCAGACACATCCTGGTCCCGTTGGGGCCCATAATCTGTTGGGGGACAACAAGTCCCAGCGGACATTATAGTGAAAAAAAAAAAAATCACACTTCAGAGTTTTGATCTACAGTCTACCTGATTGGGGATCTACAAACTATTCCTGTTGACTTCTGCTATCAAATTCATAACATAGTAATTTAAGAAACAATAAAAATAGAAAAGGTTATACATAAATGATCTATATATATATATAATATAAATATAATAATATAAATTATAATATAAAAATATAAAACTATACCTAATGTATAAAAAAAAAAAAAAATCACAAGAGGAAAAGCTTATACATAAATGATCTACATATATAATATAAATATAATAATATAAATTATAATATAAAAATATAAAACTATACCTAATGTATAAAAAAAAAAAAATCACAAGAGGAAAAGGTTATACATAAATGATCTATATATATAATATAAATTATAATATAATATAAAAATAATATAAATATAATATAAAAATATAAAACTATACCTAATGTATAAAAAAAAATAAATCACAAGAGGAAAAGGTTATACATAAATGATCTACATATATAATATAAATATAATAATATAAATTATAATATAAAAATATAAAACTATACCTAATGTATAAAAAAAAAAAAATCACAAGAGGAAAAGGTTATACATAAATGATCTATATATATAATATAAATATAATATAATATAAAAATAATATAAATATAATATAAAAATATAAAACTATACCTAATGTATAAAAAAAAAATCACAAGAGGAAAAGATTATACATAATTGATCTATATATATATAATATAAATATAATAATAAAAAATATAATATAAAAATAATATAAAAATATAAATTATACCTAATGTATAAAAAAAAAAAATCACAAGAGGAAAAGGTCATACATAAATTATCTATATGTATAATGTAAATATAATAATATAAAGTATAATATAATATAAAAATAATATAAATATAATATAAAAATATAAAACTATACCTAATGTATAAAAAAAAAATCACGAGGAAAAGATTATACATAATTGATCTATATATATATAATAATATAAATTATAATATAATATAAAAATATAAAAGTATACCTAATGTATAAAAAAAAAAAAAATCACAAGAGGAAAAGGTTATACATAAATGATCTATATATAAATATAATATAAATTATAATATAATATAAAAAATATATAAATATAATATAAAAATATAAAACAACTGTACTTAATGTGTAAAAAAAAAAAAAAAAAAAAGACACAAAAGGCCAATGGAGAGGTCAAAAAGTAATAAACATCAACCTCCTTAGTTTACAAGTTATTCGTTATCTCTGCACATATTACATTATATTTAAAAAAAAATCACTAGTGCTAAAACCGTGAAATAATATACAAAATAAATAAATATACTAAATTATATATTATAGCAGCATTTATTTATGTATTACATTATAACCTTATACATTATATTATGGCAACAAAAATAAAGAAATAATACACTGTAACTCATAGGTAAAAAAAAATGAAAAAAAAAAGGCCGATGGAATAGGTCCACAAGTAATAATAAACAGCCTACCAAGTTCATTTACAAACCATTTCTGTCGCTTTTTGTAACTATTAAATAATAACATAGTAAAAGGTAAAAATATAGAAAAAAAAATAAAACACTAAAAATGTAAAAAAAAATAACTAAATTAAAAAAAAAAGGCCAATGGAAAAGGTCATAAGGAAAAACAGCCTTCCTGTCGTTATTTACAAACCACTGCTGTTGTTTTTTGTAAATATTGCGTTATAACATAGTAAAAGAGGGAAAAAAGCAAACAATATAAAAAAAATGTAAACAAATAAATAAAAAAGAGGCCAATGGAAAAGGCCAATTGTACAATCTTTTTTAGGTTTGCCAAAACTATGTGATAGGAGGATCCATTTTGTCTCCAATCAAGCATGCGCTACTTAGGTGATGGTGGGTCTATAGGAGATTGTACAATCAGATTGTATGGTGTATGGTCAGTGTAAAGTTATGAAAGACGGTTGTGGGTGACGGCGGTCCAGATTTCACCTCGGCACTGAAGGCTTTTTAGGAAACCCCAGTATGAAATCCCGTAACCCCCTCCCCCTTCTCCTCTGCTCCCAGATTTGTGCTGTGCCCTATACAGGAATATTCGGGGTTCAGGTACTCACTCCATGTTGGCAGATGTTGGCGGATTGTCTGTCGTGCTGCAGGAACTCTACACAGCCATGATGGTGATGAGGGGAGAACCTGTGACTGTCAGGATACAGCTGCATACTGTAATCCAGAGGTGACATCACCCCTGACAGCCCACAGCTCCGCCCACAGCTCCGCCCACCACTAACCCTCTCCCTGCCGCTGGAATGCTAACATTTCCCAGCCTGGTCACACGGCCCATCAGACGGCCTGCCATTGGCTGTTTTTTTTTTTTTTTTTTTATCCACCTCTGATCTCACTGCTTGTCTTGTGATCAGCATTTGGGAATTTTTGTTTTCTTCTTTAATTTTACAAAAGGGAAATTCCTGAAATGACCAACCTTCTTTTTTTTTTTTAGGGGGAAAGAGAGGCAAGGTAAAACATGAAATTGAAATTTTCCTTTTTTTTCCTTACTAATTCTTATCATATTACAGTGAGGAAAAAATTAAGGAAAATCACTTTTTTTCCTTTTTCTGATTTGTACTAAAAAAAAATTTTATAAAATATATTATATATATAAAATATATATTGTGTGTGTGTGTGTGTGTGTATATATATATATTTATACATATATTTAATTACAATTTTTTATAATATTAATACATATATAATTATATATATATATATAATATTTTTACGCAATTAAATAATAATAAAATAGTAGTAATAGGAATTATATATATATTAATATTATTAAAATTTCCTTAAATTAAATATATATATAAATATTTTTTTTTCCCATTGCTTGTTATGACCTCACCCAGGAGTTTGCCATAACCTCCCAGTTGCGCTCTATGCAGCACATGGACCGGGGTTGCCATCTTGGCTCAGTCCGCCATATTGGGCACTGCGGCACCAACCATTCTAAAATACCTCTTGGCTCCATTCGGTGAAATATTTGGAGACTTCTTCTGCAGCGACATTTCTGTGTTCAGTATTTGAGGACTTTGTCAGTTCCTGGAACTCTCATCATTCCTGAGTGGATGAAGCCCCCCCCGGCGCACACTGTGCTCGGACGCACCGCGGGCCGGGTTGTGCAATGCGAAGGTCGAGCAGACTTTGCTCTGTCCAGACTTGTCACAGCTTCGTGCTCACTGTACATTTTTTTTTCCCTGAAGGCCACCATCTTGTGAGGGATAAGCTGCATGGGGGGGTTTAATGTTCTACTCTTGTGAGGTTTGGGCACCCCATTAGTTTAGGGGTACAGGGGAAATTGTACGATTGCTGCCGGGGATTAATCACATGGGACCCCATGCACCGAGCACTTGTGTTCTGTAGCAATCAGTTGGATATGATGATGACAGCACAGTGGCTTAGTGGTGCCTTGGTTCAAGTCTCATTCAGGACACTGTCTGCATGGAGTTTGCATGTTCTGCCTGTGCTTGCATGGGTTTCCTCTGGTTTTGGCATGATTAGGGCAGCACCAGGGGCGGACTGACCATTCGAGCACTCGGGCACTGCCTGAGGGCCCGGGGTCAGAAGGGGACCCCATGAGATGCCCCTGGTACTTTTTATAGGCTTTTTTGGGAGAGGTTTGAGTGTGGACGAGGACACAGGAGCCCCATGATCCCCTGTTGCCCGGGGGCCCCATGAGTTGTCAGTCCACCCCTGGGCAGCACAGTAGCTTAGTGGTGTCTTGGTTCAAGTCCTACTCAGTACACTGTCTGCATGGAGTTTGCATGTTCTGCCTGTACTTGCCTGGGTTTCCTCCTGTGTGGACATGTTTAGGACAGCACAGTGGCATAGTGGTGCCTTGGTTAAAGTCCTGTTCAGGACAGTGTGTGCATGGAGTATGCGTGTTCTCCCTATGTCTGAATGAGTTTCCTCTGGTTTATACATGTTTAGGGCCTGCAAAGTGTCTTAGTGGTGCTGGGATCTTTGGTTCATGTCCCATGGAGTTTGTATGTTCTCCCTATGCTTGCATAGGTTTCCTCTGGGTTAGACATGACTAGGGCAGCACAGTGGTGCCTTGGCTCAAGTCCTATTCAGGACACTATCTGCATGGAGTTTGCATGGAGTAGATTAATGGTGATTTGCTTCACTGGGGTCCTTGGTTCAAGTCATTTAGGGCATGTATCTGCATGGAGTTTGCATGTTTTCCCTGTGCTTGCATGGGTTTTCTCTGGTGTGGACATGATTAAGTCAGCAAAGTGGCTTAGTGGGGCCTTGCAGCACTGGGGTCTTTGGTTCATGTCCTATCTAGGACACTGGAGACATGGAGTTTGTATGTTCTTTCTGTGTGTGTGTTTCAGTTGGTTACTCTGGTTTCCTCCCGCACTCCAAACGCATGCTGGTTGGTTATTTGGTCCTAGTGAGCGCGCCCAAGATGGCTGCCCTGCCCTTGGCCCCAGCAGTATAAACCTTTTTGAGTCCAAAGGGAGAATCCCACTATAGAGGTATAAATGAGATCGTTGTGCATGGAGTGTGCATGGAAGAGGAAGAATCGCTTCTACGTGGTTATGTGTAGCCTGCTCCATAGGCAGACATTTATTCTATTTTGCGTCCAATTGCGCCCGATTTTAGGAACGTGGATTGAACTCCTGTACAATGTCCTGCGTGCTTCCAGGCTGAGAATGGAGATCCACCCAAAGGGGCGCAGAACACAACCCCATCCTCTGCACATGGAGGCCTTTGTGTAGCTGCTACTTTGTTTGTTCTCTTCTGTTGTTCCTTTGTTGCAGCGCATTAGTGGTGTTTTGCGTTCGCAGTACGTATTGATCGCGCTTCCCTCCCGAGGGATCCACCCAAGTCAGAAAAACAAGTGTAAATTAAACCCCAGAGATGTTCCCAACGCAGATGGTGGAGGGAGGGGGAGCCAACAATACCTGCCGCTGGAAAACTGCGTGAATTTAAAACGCGGGACCAGATTGTGTCTTATTTTATTTATTATTTTACTTATTAGAACTTTCTAAAGACATCTGTTCAGGTTTAATGTCACAAGCGAAACATTTCCAACAGTACGAGGGTTTTTTCTGGGTCTGACATATGCGCCATTTAAAGGGCCGCGAACCTACAGGAGCTTTATTTTATTAAGGGATCAGTTTTTTATTTATTTATTTTTTATCTATATATATTTATATGATTTTTTTTATCTCTATGTTTATATGATTTTTAGATATATTTTGTTTTCAAAATATGACTGACATCCCACCTGAGCAGCTCTCATTTTATTACATCACAACCTCCTGTGCAACAAAGTGACGTAAATGTCACACAATGTACCCGAGCGCCTGTTACTGGGGCTCCTCATCTCTTAAAGTGGACCTGTCACTAAGAGAAAGAAAAGAAAAACCTCCTAAACCTGTGCCAGGTCCCTGATGAATGGTAAGGTAGCATGCAATGTCAATGTCGGGAACAATGTTACAACGTGATACTTCATTCACTGGAAGAGCAGCCATGTTGGTTTATCATCAGCTCAGAGCTGCTCTCTGCTACTGGCAATACTGGCAGGAAAAATCCATAAAAGCCGTTGATACATTGTTTCAACTTGCTGTGCAACATTGTGACACTGCTGAGCACGTGCAAACCCTTCATGGCCCATCAGTGAAGTGATATCACAGGGCCACAGCCAATGTTACATTTGAATACCATGAGATTGACGTGCGAAAACAGATCGCAAAGCTGCAGCTGCTGCAGAACCTCTTCAAAAGCAAACCAGAGCTCTTGGTCCCAGGAGGGGGGAGGCGGGGGGAGGGGGGGGGGGAGTCAGCTCCTGCAGGCGTCATCTGAGATGTTTAATAATAAATCACTCATAACTATGACTTGGGTACAGATACTCCCTCCCCCCCCCCATGCCAGCTCAGACCTGGCCAACCTGTGCCAAATCCGCATGCCGGGAATATGTCACATAACAGTGTTCTGACATGGAATTATAAAACTGTAAAATATGCATGAAATGATGTAAAATCAACAATATCACCAAAAGCAAAGCAACAAGAATGCATATACCGATTGTATCTTATATCTTTATGAGGATAAAAATATATGTATGTATATATTTAATATTAAAATATTATACATATATATATAATAGAATTTATATTATAACTTACATCTAGATTTATTATTATTATATAACAATATAATAAAATACATATATTCAATAATAATATATTAAATATATTTTATGTATTTATATATATATATATATATATATATATATATATATATATATATATATATATATATATATATTTATAAAATTTGTATATGTGTGTGTATATGTATGTATGTCTTTTTTTTATAACATATATATCTATATTTACTGTTATTATTAATAATAACAATAATTATTATTATTATTAATAATAATTCTAGCAATAATTATCATCAACAATAATATCAAATACATATATAGGTACATATATTCAATAATAATATGATGTATATTTTATGTGTGTGTGTATATATATATATATATATATACATACATATATACATACATACATACACACACATATAGAATATTCGTTTTTATTTATATTTATTGATATTAATAAAATATATAATAATAATGATCATCATATTAAAATATATATGTAGATATATTTAATATTATAGGTTATATAAATTATTTTTGAACATATTTTATAATATATTATAAAATAAATATTTATTATTCTTATTAATAAAAAATATATGGATATATTTAATAAAATATTATATATATGTATGTGTGTGTATGTATGTATATATATATATATATATATATATGATTTTATTTTTATATGTTATATAAATATTATAAAGTGTAATGCAGTAAATAATAGTAATAATAATAACAGCGGCGGACTGACAACTCATGGGGCCCCCGGGCAATAGGGGATCATGGGGCCCCCGGGCAATAGGGGATCATGGGGCCCTGTGTCATTGCCCAAACTCAAAAAAGCCTATGAAAAAGGTACCAGGGGCATCTCATGGGGCCCCCTACTGACTCCGGGCCCTCGGGCAGTGCCTGAGTTTCCAAATGGTCAGTCCGCCCCTGGATAACAACAACAAATCTATATATATATGTATAATATATAATGTAACAAGCAGAACAGTCATCATTGCATTCTAGAACCACACAGACAATAACTTCATGTACAATCCAAAACAAAAAAAATCCACTTTTTTTTTTTTTTTTTTACAAATTCTGCGCAAGGTCCTCTAGGGGATAACAGCCAATCAGATATAACCTTGCACCATTTGGGAAGTTGGGACCCTACAGAAGGACCTCCGATCGCTCAGTACGGGGCACCGCATTTTTTTTTTTTATAACTTAAATCGCATTTTTTGAATTTTCATTCCCCGGACGGTAAAGGTTGACTTTAAACCCGTTGCGGTTGTTGCGAGTTGCAATCGGTAAGTCTGGGAGGAAGAGCCCGGGGGGGGGGGGGGGGGGGCAATGTGGGAAAGGTGTGTCTGGGAAGCGCGGATTTGGCCGCACCGTACTTTGCCGCGGGCCTATGGACAGAGTCGCTTTGCTCGGCAGCGGGCTGACCATCGCGTCCTCTATGACACAACAATGGGTATTGTGATCTGTCAGTCTGTGGTACTTACGCCATGATTGCGGTTGGTGGTGGCAGGCGGTGGCACAAGTGCAGGGGCACACTTGTTTTTCGGCGGTGCGGCTCTACAGGGCCATGGTGACACATATACGACTCGGAGGATTACACTGCTGGAGCTGCTGGAAGGATATGGCGGATGGTGTCACAGGCTGCACTTCTATACTGTAATCCTGAGGTTACATCACCCCGGGGAGGAGGATCCTTCCGCCATTCACACGCCTCCACCCTCTCACCTGCCTGACCGGACTGGTAGGACAGGTAAAATAACACCGCCGCCCTCTGATGAGGGAGCGCACGGATCACACTTCACAGCTCTGCGGCTCGTGCTGCACAATGCCATCCTTTCCAGGGTTTGGGTTCTTTTTTTGGGGGGGATTTAAAGGGACTATTTCCTCTCGGAGGGAGAGAGCGGTGTCATGCAGAAGATTGCAACATTATTGCATCAGCCGGGGGGGGGGGGGGGGGCGTGAGAGGCCCGGGTCACCGAGTTTATGGGAGCCGGCCACTGATTGGCTGCTGCTGCTGGGCCATGTGTGCGGGGTGAGAGTGAGAGCCAGCTGACTGCCAGTATCAGGAGTGACAGTGTGTGCGACTCTGCCACAGGAATCTACACAGAGGGGGAATGACAGCACACTGCTCACTGACACCCTGCTCACTGACACCACCACTGACACCCTGCTCACTGACACACTGACACCACCCACTGACACCCTGCTCACTGACACCCTGCTCACTGACACCACCACTGACACCCTGCTCACTGACACCACCCACTGACACCCTGTTCACTGACACACTGCTCACTGACACCACCACTGACACCCTGCTCACTGACACCACCACTGACACCCTGCTCACTGACACCACCACTGACACCCTGCTCACTGACACACTGACACCACCCACTGACACCCTGTTCACTGACACACTGCTCACTGACACCCTGCTCACTGACACCACCACTGACACCCTGCTCACTGACACCACCCACTGACACCCTGTTCACTGACACACTGCTCACTGACACCCTGCTCACTGACACCACCACTGACACCCTGCTCACTGACACACTGACACCACCCACTGACACCCTGTTCACTGACACACTGCTCACTGACACCCTGCTCACTGACACCCTGCTCACTGACACCCTGCTCACTGACACACTGATCACTGACACCACCCACTGACACCCTGCTCACTGACACCACCACTGACACCCTGCTCACGGACACCCTGCTCACTGACACCACCCACTGACACCCTGCTCACTGACACCACCACTGACACCCTGCTCACTGACACCCTGCCACCACCCACTGACACCCTGTTCACTGACACATTGATCACTGACACCACCCACTGACACACTGTTCACTGACACACTGCTCAATGACACCCTGCTCACTGACACCACCCACTGACACCACTCACTGACACCCTTCTCACTGACACACTGCTCACTGACACCACCCACTGACACCCTGTTCACTGACACACCGATCACTGACACCACTCACTGACACACTGCTCGCTGACACCACTCACTGACACACTACTCGCTGACACCATTCTCTGACACACTACTCGCTGACACCATTCTCTGACACTCACTGACACACCGGATCAGTAGAATGAACCCCCCAATCTCCCGGGTACACAGGATCAGAACTGAGAATTATAGAGGGGGAAACGTAATGCTGGAACACGCCAGATCCATCAGAAGGGAGCTGACTCCGCCCACTGGGCTCCACCTACAACTAGAATATCCCTTTTGTGTAGAGTGACCCATGAAGAATCCGTATGCTGAGAGGCGGGCCTTGTCTTTGTAAATTCCTTCCAGACTGACAGGCCGGGAGTTGTCACCATCCAAGTTGTCAGCACTGCGCTACTTTAACTGGTAATTGCGCGGTCGTGCAACACTGTCCCCAGATGACATTTATATCGTTATTTTTTTTACACAGAGCTTTTTTTGGTGGTGTTTGATCACCGCGGGGGGGGGGGTGTTATTTTTTGCCATAAAAACGAAAATGTTGAAAAAACTTTTTTACTTGCTGCTCTAAAACATTTCCAATAAAAAAAAAATCAAATTTCTTCATAAATTGTGGCCAAAAATCTGCTCCATGTCATTGGTTAAAAAAACAAAATTCCAATGAGTGTATATTGATTTGTTGTATAAATGTTGTAGCCAGGGGCGGTCTGACAACTTATGGGGCCCCCGGGCAATAGGGGATCATGGGGCCCCTGTGTCCTTGCCCAAACTCAAAAAAGCCTATGAAAAAGGTACCAGGGGCATCTCATGGGGCCCCCTACTGACCCCGGGCCCTCGGGCAGTGCCGAGTTTCCAAATGGTCAGTCCGCCCCTGATTGTAGCGTCTAAACACTCTGGTGAATATATTGGATTTTTTTTTTTCATACTAGTAATGGCGGTGATCAGCAACTTATGTGGGGACTGTGACGCGGCGGGCAATCTGACACTGGGGGGGGGGACTAACTGCCACTGACATCCCCAGTGACACTAATACACTGATGAGTGCTAATTCGAATCACTGCCACTGGCTGGGAAGTGTTAACACCCACAGGAAGAAAAATATATTTGAAATGCTACAATTTTGGCCGTATTCTATATACTTCAATATATATATATATTCTCTACAGTGAAGGAAATGCGTATTTGCTCCCCGGCTGATGCTGAATGATCGCCCCTCACAGAGAAATGATCGGTCTAACAATGGAATGTTCGCCCCTCACACAGAAATGATCGGTCTAACAATGGAATGTTCGGTGTAACACTGAGAGACAGAATACAACAACAAATTCAGCAGAAATGCGTCTAACAAATGATGACGGATCTGCATGTTCATGAGGGAAAGAAGGATTTGATCACCTATCATTCAGCAGGATTTCTGGCTCCCAGGTGTCTTTCATACAGGTAACAAGCTGAGATTAGAAGCAGTCTCTTAAAGGGAGTGCTGCTAATCTCATTGTGTTACCTGTATAACAAACACCTGTCCACAGGAGCAATCAAACCATCAGATTCCAAACTCTCCACCATGGCAAAGACCAAAGAGCTGTCCAAGGGTGTCAGGGACAAGATGGTAGACCTACACAAGGCTGGACTGGGCTACCAAACTATGGCCAAGCAGCTTGGTGAGAAGGTGACAACAGTTGGTGCAATCATTCACAAATGGAAGAAACACAAAACAAGTGTCAGTCTCCCTAGGTCTGGTGCACCATGCAAGATCTCACCTCGTGGAGTGTCAATGATCATGAGAACAGTGAGGAATCATCCCAGAACTACATGTGAGGATCTTGTCAATGATCTCCAGGCAGCTGGGACCACAGTCACCAAGAAAACAATTGGTAACACACTACGCCGACAAGGACTGAAATCCTGCAGTGCCCGCACGGTCCCTCTGCTCAAGAAAGCACATGTCCAGGCCCGTCTGAAGTCTGCCACTGAACATCTGAATGATGCCGAGGAGGACTGGTGGGAAGTGTTGTGGTCAGAGGAGACCAAAATCCAGCTCTTTGGCATCAACTCAACTCGCCGTGTTTGGAGGAGGAGGAATGCTGCCTATGACCCCAAGAACACCATCCCAACTGTGAAACATGGTGGTGGAAACATTCTGCTTTGGGGGTGTTTTTCTGATAAGGGGACAGAACACCTGCACCGCATCAAAGAGACGATGGACGGGGTAATGTACCGTCAAATCTTGGGTGAGAACCTTCTTCTCTCAGCCAGGGCATTGAAAATGGGTGGTGGATGGGTGTTCCAGCATGACAATGACCCAAAACACACGGCCAAGGCAACAAAGGAGCGGCTCAAGAAGAGGCACATTAAGGTCCTGGAGTGGCCTAGCCAGTCTGCAGACCTTCATCCGATTGAAGATCTGTGGAGGGAGCTGAAAGTTCGAGTTGCCAAATGTCAGCCACCAAACCTTAATGACTTGGAGAGGATCTGCCAAGAGGAGTGGGCCAAAATCCCTCCTGAGATGTGTGCGAACCTGGGGGCCAACTCCAGGAAACGTCTGACCTCTGTGACTGCCAACAAGGGATTTGCCACCAAGTACTAAGTCATGTTTTGTGAAGGGGATCAAATCCTTATTTCCCTCATGAACATGCAAATTAGTGCATCATTTGTTAGACGCATTTCTGCTGAATTTGTTGTTGTATTCTGTCTCTCAGTGTTACACCGAACATTCCATTGTTAGACCGATCGTTTCTGTGTGAGGGGCGAACATTCCATTGTTAGACCGATCGTTTCTGTGTGAGGGGCGAACATTCCATTGTTAGACCGATCGTTTCTGTGTGAGGGGCGAACATTCCATTGTTAGACCGATCGTTTCTGTGTGAGGGGCGAACATTCCATTGTTACACCGATCGTTTCTGTGTGAGGGGCGAACATTCAACGTCAGCCGGGGAGCAAATACGCATTTCCTTCACTGTATATACTGTATGATATGTGTGTGTATATATATATATATATACTGTAAGTTTTTATTACAGAATATACGAAAAATGTTTTTACAAATACATTTCAGATATACTGCATGTCTTTACAAATACATTGAATCTACATTTTTGAAATGCGTTTACAAATATATGTAAAAATATAGGTTACAATTACTTTTTTATATGTTAAATCTGAAGAATATATTTAAAAAATATATATTTTTTAAAATATATTCTTCAGCTCTTTTTTTAACATATAAAAAGTCATTTTAACATATAGGTATAAATATATTCCAAAAATGTAGATTTGTATTTTTAAAGACATACAGTTTATTTTTCATATATTTTGTAATTTCAACATGCAGTGTGTGTGTATATATATACTGTATGTTTTTATTACAAAATATGTGAAAAATATTTTTAAAAATAGATTTCAAATATACCATATGTCTTTAAAAATATATTTAATCTACATTTTTGAAATGCATTTAGAAATATATGTAAAAATATGTTACAATTACTTTTTTATATGTTAAAAAAATCTGAAAAATATATTTTAAAAATATGTATTTAAATATATATATTTTTTTAAATATATTCTTCCGATTTTTTTTTTTTTAACATATAAAAAAGTCATTTTTACATATATTTCTAAATGCATTTCAAAAATGTAGATTAAATATATTTTTAAAGACATACAGTATATTTGAAATCTATTTTTAAAAATATTTTTCATATATTTTGTAATAAAAAGCATTTCAATATGCAGTATATATATATATTTTTTTTATTGAAATATATTGAATATGGCCAAAATTGTAGCATTTCAAAAATATGTCAATATATTTGTGAAGAATATTTTTAAAATATATTTCAGATATATTTTTCTTCCATGTGGGCACCTGGGGTGATCAAGGGGTAGAAGCGTGCCTGCCGGTGTGTAATGTATGTACAGTGTGCTGCTAAGTGAACTACAAAACACCTCCCCCTATTTAATGAGGGTGGGGGGGTTTGTAGTCTTAATATACTTCCTACCCTAGAGTGACAACTTGGCTTCTCCATAGATGCAGCACACTGAGCGTTGTCACCTTCGGACAGGAAGTGTGGTGTTGGCAGGATCACCGGGTGATCATGAAAGGAACGGAGAAAACGAATGCAGCCTCCACACCCGAGGCCTGGGAAGCTGCCATGTATTGTGGATGGATGGATGTGAAAGCGCTCTGCTCTGTGCTTGCCTGTAGTGTCCCGATCTTCTCCCGCACACCAGCTGAAGAGATCAGGCTGGCAGCTGAGATGAGAGAGTAGGCAGGACGCAGGGCCCTGTCTGGGTTCCGAGGGTCAGGCACACAGGCTGGGGGGGGTGGTAAGCACACAGAGGTCAGGCATGTGTCAGGAGAGGATTCAAAGTCCACAGAAATGCCTGCAGACTCAGAAATCGCAGTGTTAGTTTTCTGGGCGGCACCGATCCCATACAATCATTACAGACATTCCAGGTACATGAGACGTGTAACGGGTGGAGAGCAATGCCCAGCACACGCGTGACTTCCCCTCTCTGCATGAACCAGCCCGCCATTCTGCAACTGCCGAGTAATCAGCAGTGGAAAATCGCCTGCACAGCGTCATGAGCTCTGGTGACCGCAGATCATTAGACACACAAGTTTCTTCTACTGTTGTAACCTGTCCGTTTATGTCTCTGCAGACCCTCTGAAATTTCTATCAGGCTGTATGGGAAGAAGTGTGTGTGTGAGGTGGGGGGGGGCACCAGATTGCCATTCTTCAGATTTCAGGGGATCTTCTGCAGCAGCATTGGGAGGAAAAGAGGAAATGTGATCTATCTGTAGAGCACAGTATATACCGTATACCAGGTGTATGTAGAATGTCAGCGCGGCCTTCATTGGTCAGCTCCAGCAGGTCAATCTGAAACCAGCAGAGCAGCTATTAGTAGTACAACCCTGAGGGGGGAGGGGTTCCCATACAGCTAATATGAGCCCCTCAGATCTGTATTTATATCAGCTACCCCACCACAAAGCTGCCATGCGCACTGCGAGAGGCTCCGCTGAGAGTACAGTGCTGTCAGTCTGACACAGTGAACGTGCTTTCAGGAGGGAGGAGCCCAGAGCCGGTTTCATCAGTCTGATGGTCCAATCAGCAGGCTGTGGGCGGGAACGTGACAACTGGTAGCAGAGAAGGAGGTGTCACCCCTGTAGCTGTGGTGTCAGACTAGGAGACAGTCGCTGGCCAGTCTTACAGATGATTTGCCCTGTCTGTGTTGTACTGGGTGCAGGATCAGGAGGATGGCCTGTCACAAGGGGCGGGACAAGGGGTGGGACACAGGGAGGGCAGGAGAGGCGGGACAAGGGGCAGGCAGGAGGGGCCGGACAAGGGGGGGGGGCAAGAAGGGCGGGACAAGGGGCAGGCAGGAGGGGCGGCTGCCCTGGGCGCTGTACCATCATGTGAGGGGGCATCGCGAGGAGATTGGTGGGGGGGGGGATTTGTGCTGGGAGGGAGAATCTGGGGGTTGGCAGGGGGTAAGAATTGTTCTAGGAGGGGAAATTTGGGGTGATGTGCTAGGAGGGGGATTTGTGATAGGAGGGGGAGTTTTTTTTGTTTTTGTTTTGGGGGGGGGGGAATTTGTGCTAGTATGGGGAATTTGAGTTTGTGCTATAAAATTGGGGGAAGTTTTGGGGTAGAGGATTTGTTATAGGAGGGGGATTTTATTTTTATTTTGTTTAGGGGGGGGAGGATTTGAAATATAAAATGGGCTGAGAAGATCTTGGGAGAGAGAGGATTTGAGCTGGGGGGCGGACAAAGATTTGTGCAGGGAGGGAGGATTTCAGCAGTGAGGTGGATTTGTACTGGGAGGGGGAATTTATACTTGGGGGGTAAGCATGCAGTTTAGTGCTTACGTTTTTTTTTTTGGGGGGGGGGGGTAGAGATTTGCTGACACATAATGCTTATACATCGTGGTTGGCGCAATTTGGCATGTTCATCCCAGGCTCCTTGTCCCTATTGCTCTGCCTGAATTGCATAGAGAAGCACAGAGACCCAGTGATGACATCACAGGTTCTAAAACAAGGTAGGAAATAAATGAAATATTGATGGGGGGGGGGGGGGATGCAGAGATGGCATGATACAGGCCGGGGAAACTTGTGCTTTCCATGCAGAATTGTGCCCCAGACGTACAGGGTCACCTGCCCCCCCCAGCAGGGTTATCAGGCCCTGTACATGTGGTCAGCAGGTGGGGGGGGGGGTGGCTGTTATGGTGTCAGAGTTCTCTGGACCCTCCCCCACTCACCTTCACCCTCCAGTGCAGGAAGTGGGGGAAAGTTTACTCTGCGCTTCCTCTGGACTCTCTGCCCTCCTTCTATAACCAATCAGTCACTGTGCCTCGATCACATGACCCCCCAATATCCCCCCCCATCCCCCACCTGTCTGTAAACCTAAAGACCGACTCTGACCACTATGAGTTTATTCGTTCTCCGTGGAGCAGGTTTTCCGTGCTTCCTCGGGGATGTCAGCGGATTCCTCACCACCATACTGATGATGTCATCACTGGGTCTCTGTGCTTCTCTACGCAATGCAGGCAGATCACGGCTGGTGGGAGGGGCCAGCTGGGTACAGTACTCAGTTCCCTGGAAGGATTGCATCTGGCTTGCTGCAGCTCCTGCGCCCCAAGCAGCTGACCAGTGTGGCCGAATACTAAACACAGGCCGCCCCGCAGGTCTCTCCTTTATACAGATTTCTGTTTCTATTATAAATCGTGTTGTTCGTCCTGCAGTCAGTCACTAAAAGGCCCAGGATGCGGCTCAGGAGACGACGATCGGCCCTCGGGGCCCCTCGTTTCTAGGACCATCAGTTGCTCTGTGCGTAGGATCCACTTATAGCAATTATCGCGCTCCCGGCGCAGAGGGGCACACGGACGCTTCTCTTCCATGACATCGTCTCCGTGTGACTCCTGCGTGTCAGAAAATAATGGAGCAAAACATGCCAAAGGAGCACCGTGTGTGCGTGTTCACGCTTCATCCTACAAAATAAATACGTTGTTCAATAATCAACATTAATAATCAATAAAATAATAAATACCTTTTGTATTAAATGTAATAAATAATAACTACATTGCTAAATAGATGATAATAAATCCATCGTTGAATAATAATAATAATAATAATAAAAAATAAATAATTGAAATAAATAATACATCCATCGTATAATAAATATAATATAATAAACATCCATTGTTGAATAATAAATAATAAATAATAATGGTAATAAATAGAATTCTTAAAAATAATAATAAAATAAAGCTATTGTCTATTAAATATACTATAAGCATCATAAATCCATTGCTGAAAAATGATAATACTAAATAACTGCATTGTTGAATAAATAATAATAATAATAATAATAAATAGAAGTAATAAAATAATAAATCCATTGTTGAAGATTATTATTAATAATAATAATAATAATAATAATAATTAAATAATACATTCAGCGTATAATACATATAATAAATAATAAATCCGTTGTTGAAGATTATTAATAATAATAATAATAATAATAATAATAATTAATACATTCAGCGTATAATACATATAATAAATAATAAATCCGTTGTTGAAGATTATTAATAATAATAATAATAATAATAATAATAATAATTAATACATTCAGCATATAATACATATAATAAATAATAAATCCATTGTTGAAGATTATTAATAATAATAATAATAATAATTAAATAATACATTCAGCGTATAATACATATAATAAATAATAAATCCGTTGTTGAAGATTATTAATAATAATAATAATAATAATAATAATAATTAATACATTCAGCGTATAATACATATAATAAATAATAAATCCATTGTTGAAGATTATTAATAATAATAATAATAATAATAATAATTAAATAATACATTCAGCGTATAATACATATAATAAATAATAAATCCGTTGTTGAATAATAAGTAATAATAGTGATAAATACAATAAAGAAAATATTAAATCCCTTTTTATATGAAATATAATAATAAATATATTGAACAATCAATAATAATGAGCAATTGAAAATAAAAAAATAATAATAATTACTTTGTACATTAAATATAATTTTAATATTAATAAAATTCTATAAAAATAATAAAATAATAAATACACTGTACATTGAATATAGAGAGCACATTGTATCATTTCTGGCTCTATGACCCGTCATGGCGATGAAATTGGACAGATCGGTGATTAGGCAACTGACGCGTATGACATGAATTGACTCCACGTCTTTGCACCATGGTGTGGGGCATGCTGGGACTTTTAGTTCATGGCAGCCTTTTATCCAGACCTATCCCAGCAAACACCGTAGACATCTCTTTATCTTCTACGAAGGCACCTGGTACCCGGGTGATGCGGTTACCTAGCAACAGTATCCGTGCGCCAAGTCGCCCGTCGTTCCCAAGTGATGAAATGGTCTCCCGGGAGTAGAATCCGCTGTTTCCCGCACCTTGTTTGTGCCGCTGTTTCCCGCACCTTGTTTGTGCCGCTGTTTCCCGCACCTTGTTTGTGCCGCTGTTTCCCGCACCTTGTTTGTGCCGCTGTTTCCCGCACCTTGTTTGTGCCGCTGTTTCCCGCACCTTGTTTGTGCCGCTGTTTCCCGCACCTTGTTTGTGCCGCTGTTTCCCGCACCTTGTTTGTGCCGCTGTTTCCCGCACCTTGTTTGTGCCGCTGTGATCCGCATTTCATTTATCCGGGTAAATCAGAATATCCGACTTATTAATATGAATTTATATGCGGCGCCGCGGGATGTTCTGGGCGATTCCGCAGGCTTTATGGAAAAGCCGGCAACTTGTACCAATGGTTGTCAGAGGCTCCTTGCTGCTGTAGTGGCTCGTGGGTCACATTTGTTCCATCATGAGACGTTCAGTCCGGATATAATTTGTTTCTTTCTTTTTGCTCCATCGGAAATAGTTTTTAGTTACATTTGGGCTTGAACCGGGTAGAGAGTTCTCATTTGCTCTGTGCTTCACGTTTGATTCGAGGACCAGTAGGCCCACCCCAGTTGGAGGTCTGGGAACACCTGTTTGGTGCGAAAAAGTCCCAACCACGCCCACTACAGACTTTTTTTTTTTTCCCCAAAGTACAAAAACGTTTCCAAAAGTAATTCATAAGATGGATGCCTGCCTTGGAAGTGTAGAATGGTCCATAGGAGGTGTTGGTGGACCCCCATGATGAAGTGGTTCTACCCCTGTGAGCACCCCAAAATGTAAAATGTGGGAGCCCCTCGAATTCACAACATCAGCACAGCTTTATGGAAGACAAAGCCAACATGTTTCGGGGGTTCACAAATCCCCTTCATCAGGGCTCGATGTTGGTGGTGATGGGGGAAAATAATGGGCAGTAAAAGGGGCGTGGTCCAGGGCGGACTGACCATTCGGGCACTGCCCGAGGGCCGGGGGTCAGTAGGGGGCCCCATGTGATGCCCTGGTACCGTTCATAGGCTTTTTTGGGTGTGTTTTGAGTGTGGGTGAGGACACAGGGGCCCCATGATCCCCTATTGCCCGAGGGCCCCATGAGTTGTCAGTCCGCCCCTGGCATGGTCTGATTTTGGCTTGCTGCGGCGATGGGGCCCAGATGGTCATTTGTGAGCCTGCATGCTGAGCAATGTTTGATTGTCAAGTTGTTCTGCAGCCTTCTGTGACGCATTGCATTGCAAATCTTGTGAAACCTGCAATCCTCTGTGCCTGTCACACTTCTATGTCTGTATAATTCACTAAACGTATCTGATGCCCCGCCTCCCGCGCCAGCCTGTCGCGGTCCTGCAAATAACCCCTCACACAACATTTGCTGGAGGCCTCTATGGCTTTCCCTTGCTTGGAATTCAGAAATCTTTCTACATATACGTGGTAACGCATTTCTCCGGGGATGGGGGGAGGGACCAGCGTGTTTCTGAAACTTCGGGTTTATGGTCCCGCCCCTGAGGACCCGTCCTTCAGATATACAAGATCTGAGCTGTGTTCCCCATGGGAGGAATCGGTGACAGTGTTCCCATACGGACACAGAGCAGATCATGCGGTTTCCTGCCTCGGCAGTCGGTCACATGACCCGCTTTTGTAACATCTGTGAATGTGAGTAGAACAGGGGATTCTGTGTTTACTTGGCCCCGCCCACTCCTTTTTCCTGAACTCTCCTTATTGGTCAGTGAGGCAGGAGGAGCAGCAGAAAAAGGCGGGCAGTCAGCTGGGTTTACAGGCAATGATTACAATCAAGGTGACCTTGGCTCGCCTCATTTTTTTTTTTTCCATCATACTTTAAATAAAGTCCAGAGTGGCAGTTGATGATAGGTCACATGACCTAATCCACAATATTCCAAATTTACATCTGCAGATTGGCAGGTGAATGTGGGGGTGGGGGGGGGGACAGATGTCCAAGTATATGGGAACCCTCACCTTCTAAAACACCCCATACATTATCTGTCTTAGCAGCTGCATAACAGGCGTAGGGAGCTGGGAGTGTTACAGCAGTACACTGATCTTCCCAGTGAATGACTGTGCAGCAGGGAGTGTCATCAGGAGGCAGAGAAGCAGCAGTATGCTGATCTTCCCAGTGAATGACTGTGCAGGAGGCAGAGAAGCAGCAGTACACTGATCTTCCCAGAGAATGGCTGTGCAGCAGGGAGTGTCATCAGGAGGTAGAGAAGCAGCAGTACACTGATCTTCCCAGTGAATGACTGTGCAGGAGGCAGAGAAGCAGCAGTACACTGATCTTCCCAGTGAATGACTGTGCAGGGGGGGTGTCAGCAGGAGGTGGAGAAGCAACAGTATACTGATCTTCCAAGTTAATGGCTGTGCAAGAGGGAGTGTCAGCAGGAGGTTGAGAAACTACAGCACACTGATCTTCCCAGTGAATGGCTGTGTGTCAGCAGAAGGTGGTGAAACAGCTCTATACTGATCTTTCCACTGAATGGCTGTGCAGGAGGGGGGGGGGGGGTCAGAAGGAGATGGAGAAGCAACAGTATACTAATGTTCTCGGTGAATAACTGTGTGTGTGTGGGGGGGGGTGTCAGCAGGAGGTGGAGAAATATCAGTATACTGATCTTCCCAGTGAATGGATGTGCAGAAGGGGTGTCAGCAGGAGGTGGAGAAACAGCAGTATACTGATCTTCCCAGTGAATGGCTGTGCAGGGGTGCGTGTCAGCAGGAGGTGGAGAAACAGCAGCATACTGATCTTCCCAGTGAATGGCTGTGCAGGGGTGCGTGTCAGCAGGAGGTGGAGAAACGGCAGCATACTGATCTTCCCAGTGAATGGCTGTGCAGGGGGGAGTGTCAGTAGGAGGCAGAGAAGCCGCGATACACTGATCCTTCCCAGGGAATAGCTGTGCAGAGGGACATGTCAGCACAAGTCTGATCACTGGAGGACAGGCAGAGTGTTCTCCCATCACATCTAGAAAACTGACCACGCTGAGATGGTTGTGTTTCTATGCCTAGTGTGGTCAGTTTGAAAGCAGAGGGACTGGCAGGAACACCGGGGATTTCACACAACGGAAGCAACACAAAGAGAACGGGAGACTGTTTAACACAAGATGGGGCAGCCGGCACAGGTCAGGAACATGAAATGTGGGGGTAACATAGCTGTCAGCACCTCGTCGGTTGGGGGTCCCATCTGCTCCGGCTGACTCACTTCACCCTTTACACGCCGCCGCTGTCTTTCAGAACACAGGCTAGACGACTTCACCCTGAAATGGCCATCAGTTCGTTGGGATCTTCTGCCCCCTAGTGGTATGATGGAACAACGCAGCCTGTGCTTCCCTCACATAGTCCATCTTCTAGCTGGGAGCTGCTTTTCCACTCTTAAAGGAGAAATACATCCCAAAGGCCAGGCCACCCAAAAAGTGACGTTTTGCCAACTGGAACGTAGCCAACATTCGAGTCCCCAGTCTCCCCTCATTCTTGATCCAGCAGCCGTGTTTTACTCACTCACCATTTTCCTCTATGGCCCCTGATGAGGGAAGCTGTGATCTCCCGAAACGCGTTGTCCAGATTTATAGTTCAAATTTGCGACCCTTTACGTTTTCTTTGGAAGTTTGCAGGGAGCAGTGATGGGGAGGTTGGATAGCAAGAGCATCAGGCTGGGGTTTGTACACCCCGTGGGGTGCTCTCTGGAATCTGATGGCGGAATGCATGGGAGGGTTTGGGGGTGTCTGCTCCTGCAGCTGCGTCCCGTTAGGCACCCAGGACCCTTCCAATCGAGGCGGGGGGGGCTCTCAAATTTTAGCAAGCTGCAGCTTACTCGACTTGTTGCCGTTGCACCAGAAGCTCAATCAGAATGGGGAGGAAAGACTATGGCACGGTGTTGATCAATGTAACATGGCGGGACTTTGGTGGGAAACTGGTAGAGGTCTTCTTAAAAACGCCTTTGCAGCTCCTCTGATAGGGTCTCAAGAAACCTATATCAAAAGTAAGCAGGAGAGGGCGCCAGCATCTAAGTGTAGAGGATATGGAAGAAAAAGGAGGGAGGAAGGGGTTAAGCGTAACCCTGTGCTGTCTGTGAGCGCATTTTAACCCCTTCCTTACATATCCATCTACACCTGAATGCTGGCGTCCTCGTCTGTTTATTTTTTCTTTTTTACTAAAATAGCCCTTGCTGCAGCAGAAGGAGTGAGACGCCATTGTGCTGGTGGAGAGAAATAGGAATTATAGTTGGAAGGGTGGACTCCATACCACTATATCCGCTCTCCCCGGACTCCGCATTCACTATATCCGCTCTCCCCGGACTCCGCATTCACTATATCCGCTCTCCCCAGACCCGGCATTCACTATATCCGCTCTCCCCGGACCCGGCATTCACTATATCCGCTCTCCCCGGACCCGGCATTCACTATATCCGCTCTCCCCGGACCCGGCATTCACTATATCCGCTCTCCCCGGACCCGGCATTCACTATACCCGCTCTTTCCGGACTCCGCATTCACTATATCCGCTCTCCCCGGACCCTGCATTCACTATATCTGCTCTCCCCGGACCCTGCATTCACTATATCCGCTCTCCCCGGACCCTGCATTCACTATATCCGCTCTCCCCGGACCCCGCATTCACTATATCCGCTCTCCCCGGACCCCGCATTCACTATATCTGCTCTCCCCGGACCCCGCATTCACTATATCCGCTCTCCCCGGACCCCGCATTCACTATATCCGCTCTCCCCGGACCCCGCATTCACTATATCCGCTCTGCCCGGACCCTGCATTCACTGTATCTGCTCTCCCCGGACCCCGCATTCACTATATCCGCTCTCCCTGGACCCCGCATTCACTATATCCGTTCTCCCCGGACCCAGCATTCACTATATCCGGTCTCCCCGGACCCCGCATTCACTATATCTGGTCTCCCCAGACCCCGCATTCACTATATCTGGTCTCCCCGGACCCTGCATTCACTATATCTGCTCTCCCCGGACCCCGCATTCACTATATCCGCTCTCCCCGGACCCCGCATTCCCTATATCCGCTCTCCCCGGACTCGGCATTCACTATATCCGCTCTCCCCGGACCCGGCATTCACTATATCCGCTCTCCCCGGACCCCGCATTCACTATATCCGCTCTCCCCAGACCCTGCATTCACTATATCCGCTCTCCCCGGACCCTGCATTCACTATATCCAGTCTCCCCGGACCCCGCATTCACTATATCTGGTCTCCCCAGACCCCGCATTCACTATATCCGCTCTCCCCGGTCCCGGCATTCACTATATCCGCTCTCCCAGGACCCCGCATTCACTATATCCGCTCTCCCCGGGACCCGCATTCACTATATCCGCTCTCCCCGGACCCTGCATTCACTATATCCGCTCTCCCCGGACCCCGCATTCACTATATCCGCTCTCCCTGGACCCCGCATTCACTATATCCGCTCTGCCCGGACCCTGCATTCACTGTATCTGCTCTCCCCGGACCCCGCATTCACTATATCCGCTCTCCCTGGACCCCGCATTCACTATATCCGCTCTCCCCGGACTCCGCATTCACTATATCCGCTCTCCCCGGACCCCGCATTCACTATATCCGTTCTCCCCGGACCCAGCATTCACTATATCCGGTCTCCCCGGACCCCGCATTCACTATATCTGGTCTCCCCAGACCCCGCATTCACTATATCTGGTCTCCCCGGACCCTGCATTCACTATATCTGCTCTCCCCGGACCCCGCATTCACTATATCCGCTCTCCCCGGACCCCGCATTCACTATATCCGCTCTCCCCGGACCCGGCATTCACTATATCCGCTCTCCCCGGACTCGGCATTCACTATATCCGCTCTCCCCGGACCCGGCATTCACTATATCCGCTCTCCCCGGACCCCGCATTCACTATATCCGCTCTCCCCAGACCCTGCATTCACTATATCCGCTCTCCCCGGACCCTGCATTCACTATATCCAGTCTCCCCGGACCCCGCATTCACTATATCTGGTCTCCCCAGACCCCGCATTCACTATATCTGGTCTCCCCAGACCCCGCATTCACTATATCCGCTCTCCCCGGTCCCGGCATTCACTATATCCGCTCTCCCAGGACCCCGCATTCACTATATCCGCTCTCCCCGGGACCCGCATTCACTATATCCGCTCTCCCCGGACCCTGCATTCACTATATCCGCTCTCCCCTGACCCCGCATTCACTATATCTGCTCTCCCCGGACCCTGCATTCACTATATCCGCTCTCCCCGGACCCTGCATTCACTATATCCGCTCTCCCCGGACCCTGCATTCACTATATCCGCTCTCCCCGGACCCTGCATTCACTATATCCAGTCTCCCCGGACCCCGCATTCACTATATCTGGTCTCCCCGGACCCTGCATTCACTATATCCGCTCTCCCCGGACCCTGCATTCACTATATCCAGTCTCCCTCAGTACACAGAAATGAAATTATTGCAGTAAACTGCTAAATCCCTTTTCTCATCAGCAGTATATAGCAGTCTTGAGACTTCTATCAGTGTCCAGCAGAGCACTGGTTAAAGCTTGTAGGAGTTTTCATTTTGCTCTAAGAGGATGCAGAACCCCTGACCCTCTGTCTGGACAGTGCTGATTGGCCCTGTGCTGATCACATTCACTTTCCCAAGAGAAAAAAAAACCCCTCTCTAGCAATACACACCAAACTGAGCATGTGCAGAACGTCTCCACACAATATGTCTTATCAGGAGATAAGAGGGGGGCACTAGAAGAAGGGGAGGATCAGAGAAGACAGGATCAAACAGCCTTTTTACACAATGCAGAGGATTAACCCCTTAGGTTCCACACTGAGTATAACCAGCATGCTTTCCTGCATCTACAGACTGATGTCACTGTTGTGGGTTCAGTAACACTTTACAATTTGACGGTGAAATAAAAGGAAGCGCTGGCCTTCCTGCACCGTACGGCCCCAGCGGTCGGTCTTTGCCCCCAACTCCGCTTTGTATGCGCCACCGGTCCTCTTTAACAAAGTGCTACATCAAGCGTGCGATGCGAGGAAGTTTTGGCTTTGCTAATGGATGTCACAAGTTCAATTAAAAGCTTAGGGCCGCGCCTGGGATATAAACAGGATTAGCCGATGCGAGGCCGGAGGAATGGAAACAAGCGGCGGAGCGTTCTCCTCGGCCCGTTTTATGAGCCCGCATGTGACTACCTTACCAGGCTGGAAATAGGAGGAAGGGGGCGCAGGGGGCTCTGCGTGTCACCGCCGGATTCCTCGTCCTCTATGGACATGTATGGAGGGGCGGGATCACAAAGGCCATGCTACAGGGATTTCTGGTGTTCATTTTTTACAATTTTTCTTTTAATTTACGATTTTTTCTGATTTGCTCTTCACCCCATCTGTTTTTTTTTTTTTTCCTGCAGCCAATAAGATGTGGCCTTATATTTAATGTGTTGCTAAACCCCGGACCCCGCATTCACTATATCCGCTCTCCCCGGACCCCGCATTCACTATATCCGCTCTCCCTGGACCCCGCATTCACTATATCCGCTCTCCCCGGACCCCGCATTCACTATATCCGCTCTCCCCGACCCCCGCATTCACTATATCCGCTCTCCCCGGCCCCCGCATTCACTATATCCGCTCTCCCCGGCCCCCGCATTCACTATATCCGCTCTCCCCGGCCCCCGCATTCACTATATCCGCTCTCCCCGGACCCCGCATTCACTATATCCGCTCTCCCCGGACCCCGCATTCACTATATCCGCTCTCCCCAGACCCCGCATTCACTATATCCGCTCTCCCCGAACCCCGCATTCACTATATCCGCTCTCCCCGGACCCTGCATTCACTATATCCTCTCTCCCAGGACCCCGCATTCACTATATCTGCTCTCCCCGGACCCCGCATTCACTATATCTGCTCTCCCCGGACCCTGCATTCACTATATCCGCTCCCCCCGGACCCCGCATTTACTATATCCGCTCCCCCCGGACCCCGCATTCACTATATCCGCTCTCCCTGGACCCCGCATTCACTATATCCGCTCCCCCCGGACCCCGCATTCACTATATCCGCTCCCCCCGGACCCCGCATTCACTATATCCGGTCCCCCCGGACACCGCATTCACTATATCCGCTCTCCCCGGACCCCGCATTCACTATATCCGCTCTCCCCGAACCCCGCATTCACTATATCCGCTCTCCCCGGACCCTGCATTCACTATATCCTCTCTCCCAGGACCCTGCATTCACTATATCTGCTCTCCCCGGACCCCGCATTCACTATATCCGGTCTCCCCGGACCCCGCATTCACTATATCCGGTCTCCCCGGACCCCGCATTCACTATATCCGCTCTCCCTGGACCCCGCATTCACTATATCCGCTCCCCCCGGACCCCGCATTCACTATATCCGCTCCCCCCGGACCCCGCATTCACTATATCCGGTCCCCCCGGACACCGCATTCACTATATCCGCTCTCCCCGGACCCCGCATTCACTATATCCGCTCTCCCCGGACCCCGCATTCACTATATCCGCTCCCCCCGGACCCCGCATTCACTATATCCTCTCTCCCCGGACCCCGCATTCACTATATCCGCTCTCCCCGGACCCCACATTCACTATATCCGCTCCCCCCGGACCCCGCATTCACTATATCCAGTCTCCCCGGACCCCGCATTCACTATATCCGCTCCCCCCGGACCCCGCATTCACTATATCCGCTCCCCCCGTACCCCGCATTCACTATATCCGCTCCCCCCGGACCCCGCATTCACTATATCCGCTCTCCCCGGACCCCGCATTCACTATATCCGGTCTCCCCGGACCCCGCATTCACTATATCCGCTCCCCCCGGACCCCGCATTCACTATATCCAGTCTCCCCGGACCCCGCATTCACTATATCCGCTCCCCCCGGACCCCGCATTCACTATATCCGCTCCCCCCGTACCCCGCATTCACTATATCCGCTCCCCCCGGACCCCGCATTCACTATATCCGCTCTCCCCGGACCCCGCATTCACTATATCCGGTCTCCCCGGACCCCGCATTCACTATATCCGCTCCCCCCGGACCCCGCATTCACTATATCCAGTCTCCCCGGACCCTGCATTCACTATATCCGCTCCCCCCGGACCCCGCATTCACTATATCCGCTCCCCCCGTACCCCGCATTCACTATATCCGCTCCCCCCGGACCCCGCATTCACTATATCCGCTCTCCCCGGACCCTGCATTCACTATATCCGGTCTCCCCGGACCCCGCATTCACTATATCCGCTCTCCCCGGACCCCGCATTCACTATATCCGGTCCCCCCGGACCCCGCATTCACTATATCCGCTCTCCCCGGACCCCGCATTCACTATATCCGCTCCCCCCGGACCCCGCATTCACTATATCCGCTCTCCCCGGACCCTGAATTCACTATATCCGCTCTCTGACTTTCAGCTACCAAGTGGAACATGAACATATCTGAGCTGTCAGTCAGCATGACCTGATATGTAGGGGGGGGGAGGGGCACATGCGCCAAGTTTGGTAGGGAATCAGGCGCTGAGCGTGCGTTTTACCCTTCTGATGACACACAGCCTGCAGTACTGAACTTGGTCAATAGGTGGCGATATTACACACCATCTGGCTGATGTATGGAAACCAGTCTATGTGACCCCAGAGAACGATAGTACATAGGAGGTCTGCTGTAGATGGGATCAGAAGCCCACCACCTTCATGCCTGACCGCAATACATTCCACAGAGGTCTGAGGGAGCCGATCCGACAATATCTTACATCTGTGCATTCAGACACCAGATAGTCATTGCACACAATGCAGTTCCGTGTGGCATTTCCCTCCCTTCGCTACTTATTTATGTGTTATTTATTTCGTAAAAGGTGTTCTAAGCTGCTGGGGACTAATTTACAGTGCACTCTGCTGCAGCAGGAGGAGTGAGACTACGGGTAGTCTCCCCTCTTGAAGGAGAATCTGCAGCACAGGCTGCAGTCTGTAGTGGGACAAAGTCCATATGGCACCCAAGGCGAAAAGTCCAAAAAGCACCCCCACCCCCCTGTAAGTTGTGAGCCACCCCCCTTATGTTAAAGGCTCAAGGCGACCAAGTCTTCTGCCTACCCCCTGGCCCAGCACCGCCAAAGATGTCCACCTTTTTCTGCCTATCCTTCTGGCCAGCCCTGCCCAAGGCGGCCTCCTCTTCTGCCTATCCTTCTGGCCAGCCCTGCCCAAGGCGGCCTCCTCTTCTGCCTATCCTTCTGGCCAGCCCTGCCCAAGGCGGCCTCCTCTTCTGCCTATCCTTCTGGCCAGCTCTGCCCAAGGCGGCCTCCTCTTCTGCCTATCCTTCTGGCCAGCCCTGCCCAAGGCGGCCTCCTCTTCTGCCTATCCTTCTGGCCAGCCCTGCCCAAGGCGGCCTCCTCTTCTGCCTATCCTTCTGGCCAGCCCTGCCCAAGGCGGCCTCCTCTTCTGCCTATCCTTCTGGCCAGCCCTGCCCAAGGCGGCCTCCTCTTCTGCCTATCCTTCTGGCCAGCCCTGCCCAAGGCGGCCTCCTCCTCTGCCTATCCTTCTGGCCAACCCTGTCCAAGGCGGCCTCCTCCTCTTTATCCCATCCCTTAGCCCAGCCTTGACAAAGGCAGCCTGCTCTTCTGCCTACTCCCTGTCCCAGCCCCACCCAAGGCGGACACTTCTTCTACCTACCCCTTGACCCAGCCCACTCCAATGAAGCCACCTCTTCACTTACCCCCTGGCCTAGCCCTGCCCAAAGTGCCCACTTTTTCTGCCTACTCCTTGGCCCTGCCCCACCCAAGTCGGCCAGCTCTTCTGCCTACTCTTTGATCCAGCCCTGCCCAAGGTGGCCACTTCTTCTGCCTACCCCCTGGCCCAGCCCACCCAAGGATGCCACCTCTTGTGCCTACCCCCTGGTCATGCCCCACCCAAGGCAACTACTTCTTCAGCCTACCTCTCGGCCCAGCCCTAACCAAGGCAGCCACCTCTTCTGCCTACCCACTTGCCTAGCCCCTCCCAAGGTGGCCACCTCTTCTGCCAACCCCCTGGCTCAGCCCCTTCCAAGATTGCCACCTCTTCTGCTTACCACCTGGTCCAGCCCCGCCAAAGGCAGCCACTTCTTCTGCCTACTCCTTGGCCCACCCACTCCCAAGGTGGCCACTTATTCTCTGTACTCCTTGGCCCAGACCTGCCCCGCCCAAGGTGGCCACCTTTTCTGCCTACCCTTCAATCCAGCCCTGCCCAAGGCTTCCACCTCTTCTGCCTACCCCTCAGCTCAGCCATGCCCAAAGCAGCCTCCTTTTCTGACTCCCCCTCAATCCAGCCATGCCCAAGGCTGCCCCCTCTTCTGACTCCCCCTCAGCCCAGCCATGCCCAAGGCGGCCCCCTCTTCTGACTCCCCCTCGGTCCAGCCCTACCATTAGTAACAGGATATAAGAACAGGTGCTCACATTTTGGGGGGTTTCTGTTTTTTGACTGAGATCTGCACAAATTCCTGCATTTAAAGTGTCCCCGTCTTATATACGATACAAATGGTAGATGGAGGCCCCATTTTTACTGCCACTTTTTCTGTAAATTGGTCTTGGCTCCTCCCCCCTTTGTCCCAATATGGCTCCATATCACTTGTATTTGTGTCTAATTTTAGCTGTCCGTATTTTTGGATCTGCTGATCACTTTGGCATGCCGTTCTCCTTGAATGTGACCTCTTCTCAGTTCGAACAGTGCAGGTTTGTGACAGGTCCACTTTAAGCCTCCATCTGAAAGTAATAGAGCATAGACCGCCCCCCCCCATAGAATGGCTGCTTGTTCAGTGTTAGGCTGTGGCCAGAGAGCGCTAACCCGTGGGAAGAGTAGACGCCGCGGCCGGACATCAAACAGGGGGCATTGTTCATAGAATAACTGCCAGAGACCAGCCGTGCATTCCCACACCAGGAAAGAAAACACTGCGCTGGGCCCTTCCACACCCTGAGAACCAGGACCAGCCGTGTGAAAGAACAGAGCGCCGTGACACCCACCGCCGAGCCTGGAGCAGGGTTCTCCACATGGTGTCCCCGCATCAGATCCGACACTCAGAGGGCAATTAAATGGGGGGTGGAATCTTTTAAAGCCGGTATAACGGCCCTTCATAATTGTAAAGTATTTTCTTTTTCTGTGTGAACGCTATCAGTGACCCCTCTGCTGTGTGACACCAGTTCGGAATATGCAGCAAGGTGTCACTGCCCCGCCCCCTGCCTTTGTTTGAATTTACTTTGAAGAGTATGACACCATTCTCTGAATGCATAACAAGGTGTCACTGCCCTGCCCCCTGCCTGTGTTTGAATCTACTTTGAAGAGTATGACACCATTCTTACCATGCATGACAAGGTGTCACTGCCTCGCCCCCTGCCTGCTTTTGCCTTTACTGTGAAGACTGTGACTCTGTTTTCTGAATCTGCAAAAAGGTGTCACTGCCCCTCCTCCTGGACCATATTTGCTGTCTTCTTGAAGAATGAGACATAATTTTCTGAAACTGAAACAAGGTGTCACAGCCCCTCCTCCTGGCCCATATTTGTAATTTCCTTGAAGTTTGAAACATAATTTTATGAATCTGCAACAAGGTGTCACTGCCCCTCCTCCTGGCCCAGATTTGCATTCTTTATGAAGACTGTGACACCATTTTCTGAATGTGAAACAAGGTGTCACAGCCTCTCCTCCAGGCCCATATTTGCAATCTCCTTGAAGACTGTGACACCATCTTTGGAATTTGCAACAAGGTGTCACAGCCCCTCCTCCCGGCCCATGTTTGCAGTCTCCTTGAAGACTGGGACACCATTTTCTGAATCTGCAACAAGGTGTCACTGCCCCTCCTCCCGGCCCATGTTTGCAGTCTCCTTGAAGACTGTGACACCATTTTCTGAATCTGCAACAAGGTGTCACTGCCCCTCCTCCCGGCCCATGTTTGCAGTCTCCTTGAAGACTGTGACACCATTTTTGGAATCTACAACAAGGTGTCACTGCCCCTCCCCTTGCTGGTGTTTGAACCCATTTTGAAGACACCGTTTTCTAAATCTACAACATTGTGTCACATCTGCTCCTCCCTTAAAACTGTGACGCCATTTTCTGAATCTGCAAGGTGTCACAGTTCCGATCGAATACACAAAACAGGTGGAATGAACACAAATAAAAATATAAAAATAAACAAAACTACCCTATTTACCCCCCTCCCCCCCCCCAACAAAAATAACACCTAAATAAAAGATATATTTTTTAACATTTATTAAAACACATTTTTACTGCAAACAAATCAATGTTTCCATACATGTGAGCTCTGGGGACTGGTCCTCTTGGAGACCAGCAGGGGGCAGGCCAGCACAGTATACAGATGGCGCCATGGTATACAGATAGACAAGGAAATGAATAGATGCTGAAAGTGAAAAGAATAAAAAATCAAATCAGTGAAATCCCCGGAGGCGGCTGCAGGAAGTCGGCTCCATTGGTGATATATTTGTGACTTATTTTACATAGAGGTGCAGAGTTTGCATAGACTGTGCTGGAGCCCTGTGATCACATCTGTGCCGGTGTCTGTGCCCAGTGATCCACCCACAACGTCTCCCTTACCCACCGCACAGGAGAGGTGGAGCTACAGACCAGAGATTCCATAAAACATACCAATAATGGTGCAAAAAAAAAACCCAGTCATTATCCTGGGGCCCCAAGTGTCAGTGTGTCATTATCCTGGGGCCCCAAGTGTCAATGTGTCATTATCATGGGGCCCCAAGTGTCAGTGTGTCATTGTTCTGGGGGCCCCAAGTGTCAGTGTGTCATTGTTCTGGGACCCCCAAGTGTCAGAGTGTCATTATCCTGGGGCCCCAAGTGTCAGCGTGTCATTGCTCTGGGACCCCCAAGTGTCAGTGTGTCATTGTTCTGGGACCCCCAAGTGTCAGAGTGTCATTATCCTGGGGCCCCAAGTGTCAGCGTGTCATTGCTCTGGGACCCCCAAGTGTCAGCTTGTCATTGTTCTGGGACCGCCAAGTGTCAGCGTGTCATTGTTCTGGGACCGCCAAATGTCAGTGTATCATTGTTCTGGGACCCCCAAGTGTCAGTGTGTCATTGTTCTGGGCCCCCAAGTGTCAGTGTGTCATTGTTCTGGGACCCCCAAGTATCAGAGTGTCATTATCCTGGGGCCCCAAGTGTCAGCGTGTCATTGCTCTGGGACCCCCAAGTGTCAGCGTGTCATTGTTCTGGGACCCCCAAGTGTCAGCTTGTCATTGTTCTGGGACCCCCAAGTGTCAGCGTGTCATTGTTCTGGGTCCCCATCAGCTTGTCAATAATCTGGGACCCCCAAGTGTCAGCTTGTCATTGTTCTGGGACCACCAAGTGTCAGCTTGTCATTGTTCTGGGCCCCCAAGTGTCAGTGTGTCATTGTTCTGGGACCCCCAAGTGTCAGAGTGTCATTGTCCTGGGGCCTCAAGTGACAGCGTGTCATTGTTCTGGGACCCCCAGGTGTCAGCTTGTCATTGTTCTGGGACCCCCAAGTGTCAGCGTGTCATTGTTCTGGGCCCCCAAGTGTCAGTGTATCATTGTTCTGGGCCCCCAAGCGTCAGTGTGTCATTGTTCTGGGCCCCCAAGTGTCAGGGTGTCATTGTTCTGGGACCCCAAGTGTTAGTGTATCATTGTCCTGGGACCCCCAAGTGTCAGTGTGTCATTGTTCTGGGACCCCCAAGTGTCAGTGTGTCATTGTTCTGGGACCCCAAGTGTCAGTTTGTCATTGTTCTGGGACCCCAAGTTTCAGTGTGTCATTGTTCTGGGACCCCAAGTGTCAGCGTGTCATTGTTTTGGACCCCCAAGTGTCAGTGCGTCATTGTCCTTGGGCCCCCCAAGTGTCAGTGTATCATTGTTCTGGGCCCCCAAGTGTCAGTGTATCATTGTTCTGGGCCCCCAAGCGTCAGTGTGTCATTGTTCTGGGCCCCCAAGTGTCAGTGTGTCATTGTCCTGGGGCCCCTAGTGTCAGTGTGTCATTGTTCTGGGCCCCCTAGTGTCAGTGTGTCATTGTCCTGGGGCCCCTAGTGTCAGTGTGTCATTGTTCTGGGCCCCCTAGTGTCAGTGTGTCATTGTCCTGGGGCCCCTAGTGTCAGTGTGTCATTGTCCTGGGGCCCCTAGTGTCAGTGTGTCATTGTTCTGGGCCCCCTAGTGTCAGTGTGTCATTGTTCTGGGCCCCATGTATTTCTTTTAGCAATCCCACAAAACGTGTGTTTCTTCAGTACACTTTGTTCTGGTCTTGCTGCTGACAGGTACTCTTTAGCTGTCCTTGCTGATCCCGGCTCGGTGTAGCAGTCAGGGGCCCCCTGGGAGCCCCCGGTGACATCAGCGACTATATTCATCGGCTGTGTTTATTTCCTGCAGGGTCTCCCCTCCTCGGTGGCGGAGTCCTGGGCTCACATCCAGATTCCTCTTCATTTTCAGTTTGGATTTAATGAAATGATTATTCTTTAATACCTCGCGGTGCTCAGCGCCAGTCTGTCAGATGTGCGGCCGGTGCCAGCGCCATTCCTGTGAGCAGAACCGCCTGCAGGTGAGCGGGCCATCGCTTCACCTTATTAGGTGCGAGTTCGGGGTTGGAGCGCAGACAGACGCAGAATGTACGCTATAGAGCCATGGAGAGTACAGGAACCTTGAATGTCCCCCCCCATGGCTCGGGGCCTGGGAAAAAGCCAGGCGGTGGGTTCCCGGGTTCGAAACTCCGCCCTGAGTTCTCAAAGATTGTATGGAATTACCATACAGAAGCCATCCTACCCAGAGGCACTGTGAAAAGCCTGCTGAATTTAGCACCAAGCTGAAACAAGGCTGGTGGGGACACCCGATGGGGACGTGGATTTCGGCAGGGAGATCTCACAGGTGGAGCATTTACGACGCATGGGTTGACTCCTCCCACAAGGAACTGCCTACGCATAATATTTTGGGTGACGTGGCCAGGGGCGGACTGACCATCTGGAAACTCGGGCACTGCCCGAGGGCCCGGGGTCAATAGGGGGCCCCATGAGATGCCCCTGGTACTTTTTTCATAGGCTTTTTTGAGTTTGGGCAAGGACACAGGGGCCCCATGATCCCCTATTGCCCGGGGGCCCCATGAGTTGTCAGTCCGCCCCTGGACGTGACCCTTTCAGTTTTGCCCGGAAGTTTTCCTTAAAGGAGACCCCCGAGATATATTCTGCGTCACAAACTCTTGGCTGTGCGCTATTTCACCGGCGGCTTTGGCGTATGTTTGGCCAATGTGCCTGATATTAGAGGAACCTGCCGTCCAATAGGCTGGAGCAAGCCACAGCTAACAACCAATAAACAGCCAGAAAACACCCCCCCCCCCCTTTTGTCTAAGGCAGGGGTAGGCAACCTGCGGCTCTCTAGCTGTTGTGGAACTACATTTCCCATGAGGCATTGCAAAGATTACGAAACTGACAGTTACAGCCAGGGGCGGACTGACCATTTGGAAACTCCGCACTGCCCGAGGGCCCGGGGTCAGTAGGGGGCCCCATGAGATGCATCTGATACCTTTTTCATAGGCTTTATTGAGTTTGGGCAAGGACACAGGGGCCCCATGATCCCCTATTGCCCCGGGGCCCCATGAGTTGTCAGTCCGCCCTGGTTACAGCTATGACTTGCAGAGGCATGATGGAACTTGTAGTTCTGCGGCTCTCAGGTTGCCTACCCCTGGTCTAAGGGACCAGAGGGCCCACCCATGCGCAGCACTGACACGCATTTTTTTTGTGCGTCTGCATAGGGCACCCCATTCACATGAATGTGCTGCCCTGCGTGACAAATGTCCCAAAAAAAGCTCCCGCACCTTCTTACGTTTTTTTTCTACCGCGCATTTTGACACATATGTTGCACGCCAGAAATGTGCGTTTCCTAGCCACATTTAGGGTGCCATTAATAAATAACGGCGCCGTGACCGCAATGCGCATTTTTTTGCGTGTTCACACATTGCACAGGCCTGAAAAATAAACTCTGCTAAACGTTTATATATCCGCTAATCCGTAACCAGGGGCGGGCTGACCATTTGGAAACTCGGGCACTGCCCGAGGGCCCGGGGTCAGTAGGGGGCCCTATGAGATGCCCCTGGTACCTGTTTCATAGGCTTTTTTGAGTTTGGGCAAGGACACGGGCCCCATGATCCCCTATTGCCCGGGGGCCCCATGAGTTTTCAGTCCGCCCCTGTCTGTGACTGACTTTACAACTGACTTCAACTGCCTGCTAGGCGTTTGCTTTTTGCATTTTTCTCCCTGGGTGCGGCCACTCCTCCGCCCCCCCCCCCCTCCAGGGTGTATAAAAATTTAAGAACCCTTTCCTGTCGAAGTTGTGCGCAGGAGGCGGGCACTTGCACTTAGTTTGTGAGGGTGTCAGAACCTCTGATTTGTCTTTATCCCCGAATTATAAAGGTAAAAGATGCGCCAGGCTGTGTTTTTTTGGTTCCGGGGGTGGAGGAGGGGGGCGCAGCTCGCCTCTTGGGTGTTACATCGCTAATTACACGGGCGAGAGCAGACGCCTGCACAAAGGCGATCGCGAGGGGGCGAGCCTCCCGGACGTCTAAATAGCTGGTTTCTCTCTCCTGCCTGATAATTAGCTGAGCTCCGTTGCTAATTGCAGTCCGCGGCGGGTGGGGGGGGGTGGGGGGGCTGACAGGGAAGCCGGGATAATAGGCGGTTTCAGGTTTCACCGAACAGAAGGCGTGAAACGCAACATGTTATCGGCGCTTGTAAATATCTGCGTATTTATATCGCGGCGGCCCGCGACACCCTGAGCGAGGGGGAGGTGCAATATGGAGAAGGTTTCGGGCTTGCTGCAAGGGTCACTCCGCCCAAAAGTGATAAAGTCAGCCGCCTGTTCCTTTTGAAACTTGATGCGTTCCCACCTGCTACCGCCATGATTTGGGGGCGCGCTCTTTATTGGGGAACGCAACGGCCAAGCTGGCCTGAAACGTTGGGGTTGGGTGCGACAGGTGGCTGGACCCACTAGGCTCCACCTACAGGTCATATATTACATTCTAGGCTCCACCTACAGGTCATATATTACATTCTAGGCTCCACCTACAGGTCATATATTACATTCTAGGCTCCACCTACAGGTCATATATTACATTCTAGGCTCCACCTACAGGTCATATATTACATTCTAGACTCCACCTACAGGTCATATATTACATTCTAGGCTCCACCTACAGGTCATATATTACATTCTAGACTCCACCTACAGGTCATATATGACATTCTAGGCTCCACCTACAGGTCATATATGACATTCTAGGCTCCACCTACAGGTCATATATGACATTCTAGGCTCCACCTACAGGTCATATATGACATTCTAGGCTCCACCTACAGGTCATATATGACATTCTAGGCTCCACCTACAGGTCATATATTACATTCTAGGCTCCACCTACAGGTCATATATGACATTCTAGGCTCCACCTACAGGTCATATATGACATTCTAGGCTCCACCTACAGGTCCTATATTACATTCTAGGCTCCACCCACAGGTCGTATATGACATTCTAGGCACCACCTACAGGTCGTATATTACATTCTAGGCTCCACCTACAGTTCGTATATTACATTCTAGGCTCCACCTACAGGTCGTATATTACATTCTAGGCTCCACCTACAGGTCGTATATTACATTCTAGGCTCCACCTACAGGTCATATATTACATTCTAGGCTCCACCTACAGGTGATATATTACATTCTAGGCTCCACCTACAGGTCGTATATTACATTCTAGGCTCCACCTACAGGTCGTATATTACATTCTAGGCTCCACCTACAGGTCATATTACATTCTAGGCTCCACCTACAGGTCGTATATTACATTCAAGGCTCCACCTACAGGTCGTATATTACATTCTAGGCTCCACCTACAGGTCGTATATTACATTCTAGGCTCCACCTACAGGTCGTATATTACATTCTAGGCTCCACCTACAGGTCATATATGACATTCTAGGCTCCACCTACAGGTCATATATTACATTCTAGGCTCCACCTACAGGTCATATATTACATTCTAGGCTCCACCTACAGGTCATATATTACATTCTAGGCTCCACCTACAGGTCATATATTACATTCTAGGCTCCACCTACAGTTCGTCTATTACATTCTAGGCTCCACCTACAGGTCATATATTACATTCTAGGCTCCACCTACAGGTCATATATTACATTCTAGGCTCCACCTACAGGTCATATATGACATTTGGGTGCACTGGCCGTTTAATTCGGCCGTGCAGAGATTGGTGACGGCGTGCAAAGCTGGATCAACCAATCAGATTGCTCTTTGGATCTGTTTAGGGTGTCCATAGGTAGCCTGATATTTGCCATTGCCGGTATTGGGCCCTGTAGAATTTACTACAGTCCAGCACGCTGGCAGAACTTTGCATCGGCCCATTGATTACGATGGACCACCCGTGCTAGATGAGCGACTTTTCCTGCAGGAATATCAGTTTTGGGAGAACCAAAATGAATTTCTGTTTTAACGTTGGAGGCGCTGAAGAAGATGCTGAGATGGCCAGAGAGCTCCTCGCCCACCGAGTTGTCTCACATGTGCCTGACTGTTAGATGGAGGATGAATGGGGAGTCTATAGGTGTAGAAGGAGCCATCCCTCCATCGTTGGGCCCGTGGCGGCGGTGCGCAGGGCAAGGAGCGGAGAGGCGCGCTCAGCGGGAGGGAAGCAGATGTGAGGAATGTGCAATGATTGTGCTGAGTTTATCCAGGGTGTGGATGTGATGAGTCAGTGTGATAAGGCCGGGAGAAGAACCCTGCGCAGCACCAGCGCCCCGACCAATGTTTACACCTGTCTGTCCGTTGGATGTTATTATCCTGAGTGCTGCGCGGTGACGTCACCAACCGATGGGAGATGACAACAGTGCTGGGCCTGTGCCAGGAACGTGATGTGTCCCCGAATGGCTCGTCCCCTCCAGAAGCCCATCAAGTTCTGTACAATTCTGTCTCCTCTTCCTCTTCTCCCCTGTCCCCTCTCCTCTCTGATCTTCCTCTTCTCCCCTGTCCCCTCTCCTCTCTGATCTTCCTCTTCTCCCCTGTCCCCTCTCCTCTCTGATCTTCCTCTTCTCCCCTGTCCCCTCTCCTCTCTGATCTTTCTCTTCTACCCTGTCCCCTCTCCTCTCTGATCTTTCTCTTCTACCCTGTTTAGTCTTCGCTCTGTATCTGTTCTTCCTCTTTTCTCCTGACCCCTCTCCTCTCTGTATCTGATATTCCTTTTCTCCCCTGTCCTCTCTTTATCTGTTCTTCCTCTTCTCCCCTGTCTCCTCTCCTCCCTTTATCCGATCATCCTCTTCTCCTCTGCCCCCTCTCCTCTCTATATTCGATCTTCCTCTTCTCCCCTGTCCCCTCTCCTCTCTGTATCTGATCTTCCTCTTCTCTCCTCTCTGTATCTGATCTTCCTCTTCTCTCCTCTCTGTATCTGATATTCTTTTTCTCCCCTGTCCCCTGTCCTCTCTTTATCTGTTCTTCCTCTTCTCCTCTGTCTCCTCTCCTCCCTTTATCCGATCATCCTCTTCTCCTCTGCCCCCTCTCCTCTCTATATTCGATCTTCCTCTTCTCCCCTGTCCCCTCTCCTCTCTGTATCTGATCTTCCTCTTCTCTCCTCTCTGTATCTGATCTTCCTCTTCTCTCCTCTCTGTATCTGATCTTCCTCTTCTCTCCTCTCTGTATCTGATATTCTTTTTCTCCCCTGTCTCCTCTCCTCCCTTTATCTGATCATCCTCTTCTCCTCTGCCCCCTCTCCTCTCTATATTCGATCTTCTTCTTCTCCCCTGTCCCCTCTCCCCTCTGATCTTCCTCTTCTCCCCTGTCCCCTCTCCTCTCTGATCTTCCTCTTCTCCCGTCCCCTCTCCTCTCTGATCTTCCTCTTCTCCCCTGTCCCCTCTCCCCTCTGATCTTCCTCTTCTCCCCTGTCCCCTCTCCTCTCTGATCTTCCTCTTATCCCCTGTCCCCTCTCCCCTCTGATCTTCCTCTTCTCCCCTGTCCCCTCTCCTCTCTGATCTTCCTCTTATCCCCTGTCCCCTCTCCCCTCTGATCTTCCTCTTCTCCCCTGTCCCCTCTCCTCTCTGATCTTCCTCTTCTCCCCTGTCCCCTCTGATCTTCCTCTTCTCCCCTGTCCCCTCTGATCTTCCTCTTCTCCCCTGTCCCCTCTGATCTTCCTCTTCTCCCCTGTCCCCTCTCCCCTCTGATCTTCCTCTTCTCCCCTGTTCACTCTTCTCTCTGTATCTGTTCTTCCTCTTCTCCCCTGTCCCCTCTCCTCTCTGATCTTCTTCTTCTCTCCTCTTTGTATCTGTTGTTCCTCTTCTCCTCTGCCCCCTCTCCTCTCTATATTCGATCTTCCTCTTCTCCCCTGCCCCCTCTCCTCTCTTCTCCCCTGCCCCCTCTCCTCTCTGATCTCCCTCTTCTCCCCTGCCCCCTCTCCTCTCTCCTACCCCCCTTCCCCTGCCCCCTCTCCTCTCTCCTACCCCCCTTCCCCTTCTCCCCCCACTCTTTTCTCCCTTCTCTCCTTTTCCCTCTATCTCTCTTTCTCTGCCCCTTCCCCCACTCTCTTCCCTCCTTCTCCCCCCCCCCCACACACACATTCTCTCTCATACAATCTGTAGACAAGGTGAAATGGCGCTCAGAGATGCAAAGTATCCGGCGATTCCCTCTCTGTGCCCACTGAGCCTCATTTGAATAATAAAGGGCCTGGAAGCCGGAACACAAATGACCTTCCTGTGCTGAGCTGCAGATACATTGGACAGACCTTTGCCTATTGTCCTCCATGAAGAGACTCCTCAGGGTGATGAGCAGCTGCCAGCAAGTGGGGGGCGATCAGCCCGCTGGGGACAGCAGTAAACACCTGACAGAGGGTCTACCCAACTGCACCCCATCCAAAACTCCGATTTCCTGGAGCTGGGCTTATACTGGCAGGACTCCTCTGCTGGCCAATGGGCAGAGGCCCTGCTGTTGCCGTATAGATGGCGGTAGAAGATTCATGGCGCCCACGAGGGACCATAAATAACCGTGGGCAGTAATATATAGGCAGCGTCATGCTTTAGAGGATCCCGTATTGATCGCTCTGTGATATGTGCGTCTCTGTATTAATTACTCCCAGACAGACTTAATTAACTTCAGCCAATCGCAGCGTCCCAGCCTGCAATCGTTCCGGCAGCGGCTTCCATCCTTCCAGAGTTAAAGGCGCACTCCGCTCACATTCAACAATCTCCATTTAGGGTGGACCAGCCGACCCGGCCTACCTGCTGGTTGGCTTTGTCAGGATGAATGTCAGGATGCGAGTCAGCTGATCCCAGCTTCATTACAGCATGGATAGACATCCCAGAGTCATGTGACCAGGGGTTGCAGGCCTTTGCAGGAGCCCTATGGGAAACCTGCTGAATCTGGGTGATTTTTTTTTTTTGCAATACCCCCCCCCTGGCTAACCCTGGTGTACAGATACCGGCACAGATTCGTTTTTTATCTTGACACCATTTTTTATTTATTTTGGTAATTTTGTTTTAAAAACACAAAAAAAAGGAGAGGATTCCCCGAGACTTCGTGCCTACAGCCTCCTGCGGTCTGTTAGCCCCTCCCAGAGTGAAGTGTGGGGGGGGGCAAGGAGGAGGTCCTTATTCCAGTGATTAACAGGGGGCAGGGAATCCTAATGATGTCATCAATCCTTGTGACCTCATCAGCCCAATTGGGTGGTGATATGCCTCCTCAGTGGCTTTATGGCGCAGTTGTGTTGACAATTGATTTTCCACCAGTTTTTGCTTCTGAAATGATTTTTGTTTTATGTTGTCATCCTTAATCATTGGGGACGCTTATTTTCAGGCTGGAGAACGTATCCGATCATTTATGAGGCTGGGGAATGTATCCGATCATTTATGAGGCTGGGGAATGTATCCGATCATTTATGAGGCTGGAGAACGTATCCGATCATTTATGAGGCTGGGGAACGTATCCGATCATTTATGAGGCTGGGGAACGTATCCGATCATTTATGAGGCTGGAGAACGTATCCGATCATTTATGAGGCTGGGGAATGTATCCGATCATTTATGAGGCTGGGGAATGTATCCGATCATTTATGAGGCTGGGGAATGTATCCGATCATTTATGAGGCTGGGGAACGTATCCGATCATTTATGAGGCTGGGGAACGTATCCGATCATTTATGAGGCTGGGGAATGTATCCGATCATTTATGAGGCTGGAGAATGTATCCGATCATTTATGAGGCTGGAGAACGTATCCGATCATTTATGAGGCTGGGGAACGTATCCGATCATTTATGAGGCTGGGGAACGTATCCGATCATTTATGAGGCTGGAGAACGTATCCGATCATTTATGAGGCTGGGGAATGTATCCGATCATTTATGAGGCTGGGGAATGTATCCGATCATTTATGAGGCTGGGGAATGTATCCGATCATTTATGAGGCTGGGGAACGTATCCGATCATTTATGAGGCTGGGGAACGTATCCGATCATTTATGAGGCTGGAAAATGTATCCGATCATTTATGAGGCTGGGGAACGTATCCGATCATTTATGAGGCTGGAAAATGTATCCAATCATTTATGAGGCTGGAGAACGTATCCGATCATTTATGAGGCTGGAAAATGTATCCGATCATTTATGAGGCTGGGGAATGTATCCGATCATTTATGAGGCTGGGGAACGTATCCGATCATTTATGAGGCTGGAAAATGTATCCGATCATTTATGAGGCTGGGGAATGTATCCGATCATTTATGAGGCTGGAGGACGTATCCGATCATTTATGAGGCTAAGGAATGTATCCGATCATTTATGAGGCTGGGGAATGTATCCGATCATTTATGAGGCTAAGGAATGTATCCGATCATTTATGAGGCTAAGGAACGTATCCGATTATTTATGAGGCTGGAGAATGTATCCGATCATTTATGAGGCTGGGGAATGTATCCGATCGTTTGAGGCTGGGGAATGTATCCGATCATTTATGAGGCTGGAGAATGTATCCGATCATTTATGAGGCTGGGGAATGTATCCGATCGTTTGAGGCTGGGGAATGTATCCGATCATTTATGAGGCTGGGGAATGTATCCGATCATTTATGAGGCTGGAGAATGTATCCGATCATTTATGAGGCTGGGGAACGTATCCGATCATTTATGAGGCTGGGGAATGTATCCGATCATTTATGAGGCTGGGGAATGTATCCGATCATTTATGAGGCTGGGGAACGTATCCGATCATTTATGAGGCTGGAGAACGTATCCGATCATTTATGAGGCTGGGGAACGTATCCGATCATTTATGAGGCTGGGGAACGTATCCGATCATTTATGAGGCTGGAGAACGTATCCGATCATTTATGAGGCTGGGGAATGTATCCGATCATTTATGAGGCTGGGGAATGTATCCGATCATTTATGAGGCTGGGGAATGTATCCGATCATTTATGAGGCTGGGGAACGTATCCGATCATTTATGAGGCTGGGGAACGTATCCGATCATTTATGAGGCTGGAAAATGTATCCGATCATTTATGAGGCTGGGGAACGTATCCGATCATTTATGAGGCTGGAAAATGTATCCAATCATTTATGAGGCTGGAGAACGTATCCGATCATTTATGAGGCTGGGGAATGTATCCGATCATTTATGAGGCTGGGGAATGTATCCGATCATTTATGAGGCTGGAGGACGTATCCGATCATTTATGAGGCTAAGGAATGTATCCGATCATTTATGAGGCTGGGGAATGTATCCGATCATTTATGAGGCTAAGGAATGTATCCGATCATTTATGAGGCTAAGGAACGTATCCGATTATTTATGAGGCTGGAGAATGTATCCGATCATTTATGAGGCTGGGGAATGTATCCGATCGTTTGAGGCTGGGGAATGTATCCGATCATTTATGAGGCTGGGGAATGTATCCGATCATTTATGAGGCTGGAGAATGTATCGGATCATTTATGAGGCTGGGGAATGTATCCGATCATTTATGAGGCTGGGGAATGTATCCGATCATTTATGAGGCTGGGGAATGTATCCGATCATTTATGAGGCTGGAGAATGTATCCGATCATTTATGAGGCTGGGGAATGTATCCGATCATTTATGAGGCTGGGGAACGTATCCGATCATTTATGAGGCTGGGGAATGTATCCGATCATTTATGAGGCTGGAGAATGTATCCGATCATTTATGAGGCTGGGGAACGTATCCGATCATTTATGAGGCTGGGGAATGTATCCGATCATTTATGAGGCTGGAGAATGTATCCGATCATTTATGAGGCTGGAGAATGTATCCGATCATTTATGAGGCTGGAGAATGTATCCGATCATTTATGAGGCTGGAGAATGTATCCGATCATTTATGAGGCTGGAGAATGTATCCGATCATTTATGAGGCTGGAGAATGTATCCGATCATTTATGAGGCTGGGGAATGTATCCGATCATTTATGAGGCTGGGGAATGTATCCGATCATTTATGAGGCTGGGGAATGTATCCGATCATTTCTGAGGCTGGGGAACGTATCCGATCATTTATGAGGCTGGGGAACGTATCCGATCATTTATGAGGCTGGAGAACGTATCCGATCATTTATGAGGCTGGGGAACGTATCCGATCATTTATGAGGCTGGAGAATGTATCCGATCATTTATGAGGCTGGAGAATGTATCCGATCATTTATGAGGCTGGAGAACGTATCCGATCATTTATGAGGTTGGAGGACGTATTTGATCATTTATGAGGCTGGAGAACGTATCCGATCATTTATGAGGCTGGGGAACGTATCCGATCATTTATGAGGCTGGGGAATGTATCCGATCATTTATGAGGCTGGAGAATGTATCCGATCATTTATGAGGCTGGAGAATGTATCCGATCATTTATGAGGCTGGAGAATGTATCCGATCATTTATGAGGCTGGAGAATGTATCCGATCATTTATGAGGCTGGGGAATGTATCCGATCATTTATGAGGCTGGGGAATGTATCCGATCATTTATGAGGCTGGGGAATGTATCCGATCATTTCTGAGGCTGGGGAACGTATCCGATCATTTATGAGGCTGGGGAATGTATCCGATCATTTATGAGGCTGGAGAACGTATCCGATCATTTATGAGGCTGGGGAATGTATCCGATCATTTATGAGGCTGGAGAATGTATCCGATCATTTATGAGGCTGGAGAACGTATCCGATCATTTATGAGGCTGGGGAACGTATCCGATCATTTATGAGGCTGGGGAACGTATCCGATCATTTATGAGGCTGGAGAACGTATCCGATCATTTATGAGGCTGGGGAATGTATCCGATCATTTATGAGGCTGGGGAATGTATCCGATCATTTATGAGGCTGGGGAATGTATCCGATCATTTATGAGGCTGGGGAACGTATCCGATCATTTATGAGGCTGGGGAACGTATCCGATCATTTATGAGGCTGGAAAATGTATCCGATCATTTATGAGGCTGGGGAACGTATCCGATCATTTATGAGGCTGGAAAATGTATCCAATCATTTATGAGGCTGGGGAATGTATCCGATCATTTATGAGGCTGGGGAACGTATCCGATCATTTATGAGGCTGGAAAATGTATCCGATCATTTATGAGGCTGGGGAATGTATCCGATCATTTATGAGGCTGGAGGACGTATCCGATCATTTATGAGGCTAAGGAATGTATCCGATCATTTATGAGGCTGGGGAATGTATCCGATCATTTATGAGGCTAAGGAATGTATCCGATCATTTATGAGGCTAAGGAACGTATCCGATTATTTATGAGGCTGGAGAATGTATCCGATCATTTATGAGGCTGGGGAATGTATCCGATCGTTTGAGGCTGGGGAATGTATCCGATCATTTATGAGGCTGGGGAATGTATCCGATCGTTTGAGGCTGGGGAATGTATCCGATCATTTATGAGGCTGGGGAATGTATCCGATCATTTATGAGGCTGGAGAATGTATCCGATCATTTATGAGGCTGGGGAACGTATCCGATCATTTATGAGGCTGGGGAATGTATCCGATCATTTATGAGGCTGGGGAATGTATCCGATCATTTATGAGGCTGGGGAACGTATCCGATCATTTATGAGGCTGGAGAACGTATCCGATCATTTATGAGGCTGGGGAACGTATCCGATCATTTATGAGGCTGGGGAACGTATCCGATCATTTATGAGGCTGGAGAACGTATCCGATCATTTATGAGGCTGGGGAATGTATCCGATCATTTATGAGGCTGGGGAATGTATCCGATCATTTATGAGGCTGGGGAATGTATCCGATCATTTATGAGGCTGGGGAACGTATCCGATCATTTATGAGGCTGGGGAACGTATCCGATCATTTATGAGGCTGGAAAATGTATCCGATCATTTATGAGGCTGGGGAACGTATCCGATCATTTATGAGGCTGGAAAATGTATCCAATCATTTATGAGGCTGGAGAACGTATCCGATCATTTATGAGGCTGGGGAATGTATCCGATCATTTATGAGGCTGGGGAATGTATCCGATCATTTATGAGGCTGGAGGACGTATCCGATCATTTATGAGGCTAAGGAATGTATCCGATCATTTATGAGGCTGGGGAATGTATCCGATCATTTATGAGGCTAAGGAATGTATCCGATCATTTATGAGGCTAAGGAACGTATCCGATTATTTATGAGGCTGGAGAATGTATCCGATCATTTATGAGGCTGGGGAATGTATCCGATCGTTTGAGGCTGGGGAATGTATCCGATCATTTATGAGGCTGGGGAATGTATCCGATCATTTATGAGGCTGGAGAATGTATCGGATCATTTATGAGGCTGGGGAATGTATCCGATCATTTATGAGGCTGGGGAATGTATCCGATCATTTATGAGGCTGGGGAATGTATCCGATCATTTATGAGGCTGGAGAATGTATCCGATCATTTATGAGGCTGGGGAATGTATCCGATCATTTATGAGGCTGGGGAACGTATCCGATCATTTATGAGGCTGGGGAATGTATCCGATCATTTATGAGGCTGGAGAATGTATCCGATCATTTATGAGGCTGGGGAACGTATCCGATCATTTATGAGGCTGGGGAATGTATCCGATCATTTATGAGGCTGGAGAATGTATCCGATCATTTATGAGGCTGGAGAATGTATCCGATCATTTATGAGGCTGGAGAATGTATCCGATCATTTATGAGGCTGGAGAATGTATCCGATCATTTATGAGGCTGGAGAATGTATCCGATCATTTATGAGGCTGGAGAATGTATCCGATCATTTATGAGGCTGGGGAATGTATCCGATCATTTATGAGGCTGGGGAATGTATCCGATCATTTATGAGGCTGGGGAATGTATCCGATCATTTCTGAGGCTGGGGAACGTATCCGATCATTTATGAGGCTGGGGAACGTATCCGATCATTTATGAGGCTGGAGAACGTATCCGATCATTTATGAGGCTGGGGAACGTATCCGATCATTTATGAGGCTGGAGAATGTATCCGATCATTTATGAGGCTGGAGAATGTATCCGATCATTTATGAGGCTGGAGAACGTATCCGATCATTTATGAGGTTGGAGGACGTATTTGATCATTTATGAGGCTGGAGAACGTATCCGATCATTTATGAGGCTGGGGAACGTATCCGATCATTTATGAGGCTGGGGAATGTATCCGATCATTTATGAGGCTGGAGAATGTATCCGATCATTTATGAGGCTGGAGAATGTATCCGATCATTTATGAGGCTGGAGAATGTATCCGATCATTTATGAGGCTGGAGAATGTATCCGATCATTTATGAGGCTGGGGAATGTATCCGATCATTTATGAGGCTGGGGAATGTATCCGATCATTTATGAGGCTGGGGAATGTATCCGATCATTTCTGAGGCTGGGGAACGTATCCGATCATTTATGAGGCTGGGGAATGTATCCGATCATTTATGAGGCTGGAGAACGTATCCGATCATTTATGAGGCTGGGGAATGTATCCGATCATTTATGAGGCTGGAGAATGTATCCGATCATTTATGAGGCTGGAGAACGTATCCGATCATTTATGAGGCTGGGGAACGTATCCGATCATTTATGAGGCTGGGGAACGTATCCGATCATTTATGAGGCTGGAGAACGTATCCGATCATTTATGAGGCTGGGGAATGTATCCGATCATTTATGAGGCTGGGGAATGTATCCGATCATTTATGAGGCTGGGGAACGTATCCGATCATTTATGAGGCTGGGGAACGTATCCGATCATTTATGAGGCTGGAAAATGTATCCGATCATTTATGAGGCTGGGGAACGTATCCGATCATTTATGAGGCTGGAAAATGTATCCAATCATTTATGAGGCTGGAGAACGTATCCGATCATTTATGAGGCTGGAAAATGTATCCGATCATTTATGAGGCTGGGGAATGTATCCGATCATTTATGAGGCTGGGGAACGTATCCGATCATTTATGAGGCTGGAAAATGTATCCGATCATTTATGAGGCTGGGGAATGTATCCGATCATTTATGAGGCTGGAGGACGTATCCGATCATTTATGAGGCTAAGGAATGTATCCGATCATTTATGAGGCTGGGGAATGTATCCGATCATTTATGAGGCTAAGGAATGTATCCGATCATTTATGAGGCTAAGGAACGTATCCGATTATTTATGAGGCTGGAGAATGTATCCGATCATTTATGAGGCTGGGGAATGTATCCGATCGTTTGAGGCTGGGGAATGTATCCGATCATTTATGAGGCTGGAGAATGTATCCGATCATTTATGAGGCTGGGGAATGTATCCGATCGTTTGAGGCTGGGGAATGTATCCGATCATTTATGAGGCTGGGGAATGTATCCGATCATTTATGAGGCTGGAGAATGTATCCGATCATTTATGAGGCTGGAGAACGTATCCGATCATTTATGAGGCTGGGGAATGTATCCGATCATTTATGAGGCTGGAGAATGTATCCAATCATTTATGAGGCTGGGGAATGTATCCGATCATTTATGAGGCTGGGGAACGTATCCGATCATTTATGAGGCTGGGGAATGTATCCGATCATTTATGAGGCTGGAGAATGTATCCGATCATTTATGAGGCTGGGGAACGTATCCGATCATTTATGAGGCTGGGGAATGTATCCGATCATTTATGAGGCTGGAGAATGTATCCGATCATTTATGAGGCTGGAGAATGTATCCGATCATTTATGAGGCTGGAGAATGTATCCGATCATTTATGAGGCTGGAGAATGTATCCGATCATTTATGAGGCTGGAGAATGTATCCGATCATTTATGAGGCTGGAGAATGTATCCGATCATTTATGAGGCTGGGGAATGTATCCGATCATTTATGAGGCTGGGGAATGTATCCGATCATTTATGAGGCTGGGGAATGTATCCGATCATTTCTGAGGCTGGGGAACGTATCCGATCATTTATGAGGCTGGGGAACGTATCCGATCATTTATGAGGCTGGAGAACGTATCCGATCATTTATGAGGCTGGGGAACGTATCCGATCATTTATGAGGCTGGGGAATGTATCCGATCATTTATGAGGCTGGAGAATGTATCCGATCATTTATGAGGCTGGAGAATGTATCCGATCATTTATGAGGCTGGAGAATGTATCCGATCATTTATGAGGCTGGAGAATGTATCCGATCATTTATGAGGCTGGGGAATGTATCCGATCATTTATGAGGCTGGGGAATGTATCCGATCATTTATGAGGCTGGGGAATGTATCCGATCATTTCTGAGGCTGGGGAACGTATCCGATCATTTATGAGGCTGGGGAATGTATCCGATCATTTATGAGGCTGGAGAACGTATCCGATCATTTATGAGGCTGGGGAATGTATCCGATCATTTATGAGGCTGGGGAACGTATCCGATCATTTATGAGGCTGGAGAATGTATCCGATCATTTATGAGGCTGGAGAACGTATCCGATCATTTATGAGGCTGGGGAATGTATCCGATCATTTATGAGGCTGGGGAATGTATCCGATCATTTATGAGGCTGGGGAATGTATCCGATCATTTATGAGGCTGGAGAATGTATCCGATCATTTATGAGGCTGGAGAACGTATCCGATCATTTATGAGGTTGGAGGACGTATTTGATCATTTATGAGGCTGGAGAACGTGGCCAGAGA